>NC_088243.1:78001241-78178741 GCF_036934945.1 Oncorhynchus masou masou | reverse complement strand
CACATGTGCAAAGGGGATTTATTTACAGTTAAAACTGGTTACCAACGTAACTAGAGCAGTAAGAATAAATGCTTTGTCATACCAGTGGTATACAGTCTGATATACCACGGCTGTCAGCCAATCAGCATTCAGGGCTCGAACCACCCAGTTTAGAACAGACCATATACCAGTGGTATGATATATATATATGTTTTACTGTTCGATTTTACCCGGGTGTTTGTGGTATATGGCCAATATACCACAGCTAATGGCTGTCTCCAGGCACTCCATGTAGGGTCAAACAGAAGAACAGCCCTTAGCCGTGGTATATTGGCCATATACCATACCCCTTGTGCTTTATTGCTCAATTATAGCTGTCAAATTGGTTAAATCGGGATCCATAGCTAGAAAATGATCTGGGGAGTTTATAAAGGCAAATTATCTTTTCTCTAGGATATATTCCAGTTCCTTTTTTGGGGTCATGTCATAGCTCCAAATAGTTAGTCTTTTGAAGAGAACCGAATCCTGCTTCTAACGTCGTTACAAGTTACTACGATATGCCTTCTTAATTGGCTCGATAAGGTTATGGGAAAAGGATTTATTGCATAAATATGGCAACTTCTCTCTTGTTGTGAAAAAAGTGGGCTAGTTTTCAAGACTTTTATGTAATTTTGAGTGGTCATTGGGATAGATATATGAACTGAACCTGGCAACCTTGGACAGGTGAAACATCGCATCAATAGCTCATTGTTATGGCAATAGAACATTTAGAACGTATGACTGGGTCGCATCCATATGTAACGGATGTGAAACGGCGAGCGAAGTTTGCGGTGGTTCGCGCTAAATACCGTTTCAATCGGTGACGTCACTCGCTCTGAGACCTTGAAGTAGTGGTTCCACTTGCACTGCAAGGGTAGCGGCTTTTGTGGAGCGGTGTGTAACGATGCTTCGTGAGTGACTTGATGTGTGCAGAGGGTCCCTGGGCGAGGGGACGGTCTAAAGTTATAATGTTACACTTATATACCGAGAAAAAAAAAGACGTAACGACAGGTTTGATTCTCAGGCGATAGAACGAACGACCAGCCGGTTTAGATAGAGGTAGAGACCCTAGATTTGTTTCGGGACTAAATATTGTGGAAGGATGAAATTGTATGAATAGATTTATAAAGTAGCGTGTTTAATTAAAATATGTAAATTATTATTTGAATATGTTGGTACCCCGTTGTGTAAAAGTGATAATGTCCTCGAAGCCGGTGTTTGGAGGATATATTGTCAGGGTTTGCCGGCCGGAGACAAACACCCATGCCAGTAAATCCTCCAAACATCTGCTTATCGGGCATTATCACTTAAATAAACAGCTGCATTGGACCATTAAGACACTTTATGTTGGTGTTTCCTTTATTATGCCAGTTACCTACCTGTATGTTGACCATCACAATGAGACATTCATTTATGTCAGATTGAACATCGCACTTTCGACCTCTCTTACGCCACTTTGTTACAAACCTTTACATTGTACAAGTGTGTTGGATGAAACACTTAAAGAAACTTGCCAAAATACATCAAATGAAGCCGCCAGTCTGTGAAAACCAATCAAATCGTGCATTACTGACGAGAAACTGGCCAATCCGCACTGCTAACAAATCATGTCAAACAAAAAATCCGACCAATGGGATGGGATGACAGGGGCATGAAAGGGAAACGAGAAGCGAAGTCGCGCAAACACATTTATTGTGAAAAGCAATAACGTTAGTTGTGGTGGCGAATTCAGTCTATATTAAATGCAGTAATTGATGACGCGATAGAAAGGTATGTTTTGTCTTTGTATCATTCCTTGTTGTGAAATGACTTCCAAGTCTGCCAAGCTCGCATGTTAGCTGGCTAACGTTAGCTCGCTAGATACTGAATCAACTGAAAATACTCTAGCTAGCTAGATTGTTCACAATCCGTTTGCAGGCTTATAACTAGCGCATTAGTGCCCCTTGCTCAGCAGGTTACCTTTTAGACAACGTAGCTGTCCTACGTTACACACTTCTCGCTACTCTAATTAGCTAGCTAGCTAGACGCGCATGCGTGACTACAAGGTGGGTATCTCACAAAGCTAGCTACTATTACCAGATTAATAGGGGAAACCCAATAAATTGTCACAAATATCTTTGATAATACAGTCTATATAGAGAGGTAAGCCATCCTCGTTGTAAATCAGCAGGATAATAGCCATCAGGTTCTTTCCCCAGCTTATTTGTTATCAATGACAAGACCACTATAAAGGCAAAGTGGGATGATGAAGTAATGTGGGAGGCTATAATAAATGTCATCTCATCTTCCTCTATCCAGGCCTCCACCATGGGTGAACCACAGCAGGTGAGTGCCCTACCTCCCCCTCCCATGCAGTACATCAAGGAGTACACTGATGAGAACATCCGCAAGGGGCTCGCCCCCAAACCCCCTCCTCCCATCCGAGACACCTACATGATGTTCGGCAACCAGTTCCAGTGTGACGACCTGATCATCCGACCGCTGGAGAGCCAGGGCATCGAGCGGCTCCACCCCATGCAGTTCCACCACAAACGGGAGCTCAAGAAGCTCAACATGTCCATCCTGGTGAATTTCCTGGATCTCCTGGACATCCTGATCAAGAGCCCTGGCAGTATAAAGAGAGAGGAGAAGCTGGAGGACCTGAAGCTATTATTTGTCCACATGCACCATCTGATTAATGAGTACCGTCCGCATCAGGCCAGAGAGACCCTGAGGGTGATGATGGAAGTGCAGAAGAGACAGCGACTGGAGACTGCAGAGAGGTTCCAGAAACATCTGGAGAGGGTCATGGAGATGATCCAGGGATGCCTGGCCTCCCTGCCCGATGACCTGCTGCAGACTGAGGCCTCGGGTGGGGTAGGGGATGGGGCGAGGGGTGGTGGAGCGTTGGGGTTGGCCGTGAGGCTAAAGACTGAGCCCATGGAAGTGGAGGAGGCTGGGGCTAGCTGTATGGCTGTTGGGCCACAACAGGACAAAAGCATGGGTGGTGCTGCTAAGAAGGACAGAGTATGGGACAAGGATGCAGCAATGTGTAGTATTATCGACGAGATTGCCTGAGTTTTGTATTTAGGGCTGGGGTCTCTATAGAAGGCTGCAATGATGAAGAACGTTCAGATAGAAATGTGTTCTGTAAAACATATTGTCTGTCTGTTATGAATCGAGTCCTCTTCATTATATTTCTATATGTAATGTTCAGAATCAAAATGATTCACCTTGCTGAATATAGGTTTCTCTTGTTTTGGTATGTTTGTTTTATTACTGTTATTGGTCTGTTTAATTGTGTCGTATGCTTAATCTAGTTCTGATCACATACGCTGTGCAGTTTTATAGTATTTCATGGACAATGAAGTGTCATGGACAATGAGAACACACCTTCCCTGTTCAGAATTGTTTTGGGCTATCATTAACGTTTGGATGCTCTTTAAAATTCATAATTTGATAAGTTAATAAAGCAACTTCCAAGTCCTGTAACATAATTGATTAATTCTATTTTATATGATTCATTTTCACTATCATGGTTGACTGTTGAATTAGACAATTAGGCCTACCACCCTTTTTTCTGTTTTAATCTAAGACTGGTTGTATTATACCACTAGTGGGTCCTGCTGATTCCTTTCAGGTTGTCTTAAAACTGATTCCTGGCTAGAAACCACTTTTCTACTTAAAGTTATATTTCATACCTTAGATGAGTCCGCGTGTGAACGAACAAGCAATGTATATGTTTAGGAGCTGAATCACTGCATTACACTATGTAGTCTAAGAATGCTGAAAAGATCTTGCACTATGATCAAACCTGAACTCTATTCACATGTCATAACCTAATGTGATTGAATGTCAGTGATACTGCAACAGTCTTTGTTAGACGAAGGGTTTAGTCTGTGAAGCTTTGTGTGTAGCAGCTTGCTATGTAAGCTTATACTTGTAGCAATGTGAGCTAATGTCTCAGTCAGAGGCGTGCTACACCACCTCAGTCTCTGTCACTGTTTGGCTGGAGAGAGACAGAGGTTAGTGTGTTGTGACATACAGACACACTCCGGGATGAAGTTTCCCCTAGCCTAAAGAACAGCATGAGCTGGTACACACCCAAACATTTTAGTAGATGGTGCTGACTGAGCCAGAGTAAACTGTATAGAAATAGTCTCACACTATGTAAATGCTCCCAACAATTTAGTGGGTAAATCACAGACCTTTTGGCAACACAGTGCCCTGTACCCTAAAGAAGACACTGTTGCTGAAGGATCATTTACATAGTGTATGACTAGGTCTGTGCTATGTAACTACTAAAACATGCAGTAACGTGAGATTGCTCATTGGTGGTGACAGACAAAGAAATTGAAACCTTATAGAACATGGGCTGAGCTAGAACTGCAGGCAAGCCTTTGTTGTGTAAGATAAGGTTTGAGTCAGAGGAGGCTGGTGGGATGAGATACAGGAGGACACTAATGGGTGGAATGGCATTAATGGAATGGAGTCAAACGTGGTTTTCATTTGTTTGTGTTTGATACCGTTCCATTGATTCCATTCTAGCCATTACAATGAGCCCGTCCTCCTATAGTTCCTCCCAACAGCCTCCTCTGATTTGAGTATGTTCGTACATTAGTCCCATAGACAGACAGATACACTGAACCCCTCGGAGGATTCTAATTCCCTTATTACGGCATACATACAAGCATTGAATTGATGTGGTGTTCGTTTTGGATCAGTGAGGACAGATATACCGCTGCCCGTGAAATGTTCATCTGAATTTCCATTCCTGTGTTAAGAAAACATGTTTTGTTATTCAACTTGTTGGGAAATAATTGTGTGTTTTTTCTGTATTTAATGTAGCCTAGATACTATCTCTGATTCAACATGTCTGTGAAGTCGGTAGTCACATCAGGCATGTTATATTTCAACAGAAACAGAAAGCACAATACATTACCGAACCAGTCGGCCCTGTCTTTGTGCAGAGCAATCAAAACAACACTACTGCCCCAGATATCAAACTCCTACTCAAGTCAGGAGAGGCCTACATTTTCAAGTGGTTGCTATAGAATCATAGACTGTCTATGAAAGACATAGGGGATGCATTATGTGGGTCTGTAGATGCGAGGTGGGAAGGCTGTTGTTCCGACATGACTTTAACACACCTGATTAAACGATTCAGCTAATCAAGGCACTGAGGAACCCACTTGATTAGCTAAATCAGTTGTATTAGCACTGGTCTGGAGCAAAAACCTGCACACCAAGTAGGCTAGCTCAGCTTTCCAGGAGGAGAGTTGGTTACGGCTGACCTGGGCTAAAAGCTGGGTGTCCAATCATCAGATTGACTATGTTTAGATATGTCGGTCTTTAAATAAATGGCCTTATTGGCCTACCTACCTGCATGTTGTAGGGATGGCTCCAATCCCATTTTGCGTCCCAAATGGCATAGTGCACTACTTTTGACCAGATCCCATATTCCCTACATAGTGCAGAGCCCTGGTTAAATGTAGTGCCAAATATAGGGAATAGCTCTCGAGTGGCGCAACAGTCTAAGGCACTGCATCTCAGTGCTAGAGGTGTCATTACAGACCCTGGTTTGATTCCAGGCTGAATCCTGTGATTGGGATTCCCATAGGGCGGCGCACAATTGGCCTAGCGTCATCCGGGTCAGGGTTTGGCAGGAGTAGGCCGTCATTGTAAATCAGTATTTGTTCTTAACTGACTTGCCTAGTTAAATAAAAGGTTAAATCAAAAATATAGGGTGCCATTTAAAACACAACCCTTATCTTGGCCAAAGACTTTACCCAAAACCTGGAAAGGTGTGATGAACCAGGGATGAAACCCAAATTAGGCTAACCCTGACATACATAATGTGTGTTACCTGTGCCATGGAGAACAAAGGGGGAAAGGTCAGAGAGTTTACAGCTTTATTTAGACTACTGTAGGACGAGGAGGGGGAGCTAGCTGAAGAACTGTACATGGAACCGGTGCCCCTGTATGTAGGCTTGCTACTATTATTTTATTGTTGCGCCTTAATTATTTGTTATTTTATTTCAGTTTATTTTAGTAAATACTTGAACACTTTTTTTTCTTAAAACTGTATTGTTGGTTAAGGGCTTGTAAGTAAGCATTTCACTGTAAGATCTAAGCCTGTTGTATTCGGCGCATGTGACAAATACAATTTGATTTGGGTTTTATGGGGATGCCAACTTAGCCTGCCCTGCTGTTATAAAACACATATCTTTGTTGGGTTTAAAGGAATGCCAAGTAGGCTGTAGTAATCATCTAATATGTTTTTTGTTGCACAATCACTCATGGACAGATGAAACGCTGAGAACATGTCATGGCTCACATAGAATTATGTGATCACAAGCAGCAGTTGTTCCTGTTTGGGGTTTTTGCCGTTGATTATTTGGACAAATCCAGATTGGGTGAAGGCGGTGCATGGACTAACCTAGCAGGCGTAAAAGAAACAAAAGATCCTCTGGCAACCGCACAGGTCGTTGGGTTGTCACAGCTGCAAAGTCATAAACCGCGCCTGTTTCTATCATTTCTCTTATTACATTTTAAATCACATCAGGTTGGAGGCACCTTAATTGGGGAGGACAGGCTCATGGTAATGGCTGGAGCGGTATCAGTAGAATGGTATCAAATACATTCCATTCCATTTGCGCATTATTATGAGCCGTCCTCCCCTCACCAGCATCCCAGGTTTTCAACCTAACCTTAACCACACTGCTAACCTTATTACTAACCGTTACCTTAAATTAAGACCAAAACCAATTTTATTTTTCATGAATTTTGACAATAGCCCAATTTTGGCTTTGTGGCTGTGGTGATTTGTGACAAACCCTGGCACAGACGTCTTGAAAAGAAGAAATAAACCTGTCAGGGGAGGTTCTCTTCTCACTGTTCAACCAATCCAGTAAATTTGGAGGAGGAGTTAAGATGGAGTGTTGCCTCGTTAACACAGACAGATGTTTGATTGGACGTATAAATCTGAAGCTTCGGGTTGGCATTTTCATTCACCACCAAATGTGGTGATGAGAGGAAACCCAGTGGCTGACAGTGGGCGAAGATGGGGTTTCCACTAGTTACAACAGGCACAAAGTCAAAATAGGCTATATCGTAAGAATTCATGAAAACTAAAATGACTTTGGGACGTCCCTTCCCTACCCACTGGGCACAGATGTCAATTCAACGTCTTTTCCACATTTGTCCAACATAATATCTTTGAAATTACATAGGAAACAGCATTATTTCAACCATGTGTGTGCTCAGTGAATAACCCTAACACCTACCTCTTACCTTAACCCTTACATGAACCATTTTATGCCTCACCCAGCAGACTGTCGACCAATCACCACGCAATCCCTTCTCAAAGTCAGGGTAGGATGGTGCTTTCAAGACAACCGGTGAACTCAGAGAAATATGAGATGTAATCATGACATCAGTGAATGTCAGTTCGGAATGTCGGAGCTCTAGAAAGTTGCCAGAGTTCCGTACTTGGAATTCCGAGTTGGATGACCGTTCAAAATAATTTATCCCAGTTGGAGCTTGTTTTTTCCCAAGGTTACAGTTGTCTTGACTGCACTAAAGTCGGAAGTCTAAGATTTCTGAGTACCGAGTTCCCAGTTGTTTTGAACGTGGCAAATGTTCAGAAACCTTCCTATTGTCCTTGAAAGTATGTAATATCACTTTTACAAACCTATAGAATATCACAGAGATCATGTGATTTATCTCAAATCTCGGAAAAGATTTGTAATGTACTTCTGGTTCATGATATTCATGCTAATGTTGGGTTTTTGAGCTAGCGCCCAATTGACTCCCATTCACTACTTAAAGGAGAGCTCACCTTGTCCCAGAATAGGCCATAATGCACCGTGTGGCCAATTGAAGACGCATGGGCAACGTAGACAATGGCCATTAATATGATTCCAATGGAGTATCCCATCTCCTCAAAACTATCTCTGGTTAGTTTAAACTGGTGCAGTGAAAATGGGCTATATCATACAAATTAATGAAAAGAAAACTTAGAAACATGCTGGACTTCAATACGTCATTCTAGCTTCTGTGTTATCTGAGAAAATTGATCTGTTATTTACTTTCGCCTTGTTCATTTTTTTGTCCCAGCTTTCCACTCGTCCCAGCTCTCCTCTATGTCTGGGCCAGGTGGTGAAGGTAGGTAACATGACCTCCTCCACACTGATCCTCACCCTGGGGGCCAAACAAAGGTGTGTCCTCAGCCCCCTCCTGTATGCCCACGACAGCATGGCCTCACACAGTTCCATCTCCATCAAGTTAGCTGACGACACAACAGTAGTAGGCCTGATTCCCAGTAACGTTGAGATGGCCTACAGAGAGGAGTTAGGCACTCTGATGGCGTGGTGCCAGGTAAACCTTCCAACAGAAAAACGACCCTAAGCATACAGCTAAGACAACGTAGGAGTGGCTTCGGGACAAGTCTCTAAATGTCCTTGAATGAACCAGCCAGAGCCCGGACTTGAACCCGATTGAACATGTCTGGAGAGACCTGAAAATAGCTGTGCAGCAACGCTCACCATCCAACCTGACAGAGCTTGAGAGGATCTGCAGAGAAGAATGGGAGAAACTCCCCAAATACAGGTGTACCAAGTTTGTAGTGTTATACCCAAGAAGACTCAATGCTGTAATCCCTGCCAAAGGTGCTTCAACAAAGTATTGAGTAAAGGGTCTAAAAACGTATGTAAATGTGATATATATATATTCTTTGTAAAACTATTTTTGCAAAAGTTTGGACACACCTACTCATTCAAGGGTTTTTCTTTATTTTTACTATTTTCTGCATTGTAGAATAATAGTGAGAATATCAAAACTATGAAATAACACATTGAATCATGTAGTAAACAAAACAGTGTTAAACAAATCCAAATATATTTTAAAATTGAGATTCTTCAAAGTAGCCACCCTTTGCCTTGATGACAGCTTTGCACACTCTTGGCATTTTCTCAACCAGCTTCATGGGGTAGTCACCCGGAATGCATTTCAATGAACAGGTGTGCCCCGTTAAAAGTTAATTTGTGGAATTTATTTCCTTCCTAATGTGTTTGAGCCAATCAGTTGTGTTGTGACAAGGTAGAGTGGTATTCAGAAGATAGACCTATTTGGTAAAAGACAGATTCCATATTATGGCAAGAACAACTCAAAGAAAAACATCAGTCCATCATTACTTTAATACATGAATGTCAGTCAATCAGGCAAATTTCAAGAACTTTGAAAGTTTCTTCAAGTGCAGTCGCAAAAACCACCAAGCACTATGGTGAAACTGGCTCTCATGAGAACCACCATAGGAAATGATCTAGAGTTACCTCTGCTGCAGAGGACAAGTTCATTAGAGTTAACTGCATCTCAGATTGCAGCCCAAATAAATGCTTCACAGAGTTCAAGTAACAGACACATCTCAACATTAACTGTTCAGAAGAGACTGCGTGAATCAGGTCTTCATGGTCAAATTGCTGCAAGGAAACCACTACTACAGGATACCAACAAGAAGAAGAAGAAGAGACTTGCTTGGACCAAGAAACACGAGCAATGGACATTAGACTGGTGGAAATATGTATTTTGGTCTGATGAGTCCAAATGTGAGATTTTTGGTTCCAACCACTGTGTCTTTGTGGGACGCAGATTAGGTAAATGGATCATCTCCGCATGTGTTGTTCCCACCGTGGAGCACGAAGTTGGAGGTGTGATGGTGTGGGGTTGCTTTGCTGGTGACACTGAATTCAAGGCACACTTAACCAACATGGATAACACAGCATTCTGCAGCTATACGCCACCCCATCTGGTTTGCGCATTGTGGGACTATCATGTTTTTCAACAGGACAATGACCCAATACAACTCCAGCTTGTGTAAGGGCTATTTGACCAAGAAGGAGAGTGATGGAGTGCTGCATCAGATGACCTGGCTTCCACAATCACCTGGCCTCAACCCAATTGAGATGGTTTGAGGTGAGTTGTACCGCAGAGTGAAAGAAAAGCAGTCAACAAGTGCTCAGCATATGTGGGAACTCCTTCAAGACTTTTGGAAAAGCATTCTAGGTGAAGCTGGTTGAGACAATGCCATGCGTGTGCAAAGCTGTCAGCAAGGCAAAGAGTGGCTACTTTGAAGAATATACAGTATATTTTGATTTGTGTAACACTTTTTTGGTTCCTACATGATTCCATATGTTTTATTTAATAGTTTTGATGTTTTCACTATTATTCTACAAAATGAAGAAATACCCTAGAATCAGTAGATGTGTCCAAACTTTTGACTGGTACTGTATATATATATAAATCAATATAGATACACTACAGTTCAAAAGTTTGGGGTCACTTAGAAATGTCCTTGTTTTTGAAAGAAAAACAGATTATATGTCCATTAAAATAACATCAAATTGATCAGAAATACAGTGTAGACATTGTTAATGTTGTAAATTACTATTGTAGCTGGAAACCGCTGATTTTTTATGAAATATCTGCATAGGCGTACAGAGGCCCATTATCAGCAACCATCACTCCAGTGTTCCAATGGCACGTTGTGTTAGCTAATCTAAGTTTAGCATTTTTAAAGAATAATTGATCAGTAGAAACCCCTTTTTCAATTATGTTAGCACAGCTGAAAACTGTTGTGCTAATTAAATAAGCAATACAACTGGCCTTCTTTAGACTAGTTGAGTATCTGTAGCATCAGCATTTGTGGGTTCGATTACAGGCTCAAAATGGCCAGAAACAAAGCACTTTCTTCTGAAATTCGTCAGTCTATATTCTTGTTCTGAGAACTGAAGGCTATTCCATGCGAGAAATGTCCAAGAAACTGAAGATCTCGTACAACGCTGTGTACTTCTCCCTTCACAGAACAGTGCAAACTGACTCTAACCAGAATAGAAAGCGGAGTGGGAGGCCCCGATGCACAACTGTAGAAGAGGACAAGTACATTAGTGTGTAGTTTGAGAAACAGACAACATACAAGTCCTCAACTGGCAGCTTCACTAAATAGTAGCTGCAAAACACCAGTCTCAACGTCAACAGTGAAGAGGCAACTCCAGGATGCTGGCCTTCTAGGCAGAGATGCAAAGAAAAATACATATCTCAGACTGGCAAATAAAAGATAAAGATGGGCAAAAGAACACAGACACTGGACAGAGGAACTCTGCATAGAAGGCCAGCATCCCAGAGTATGCCCCCTTTATTTATCCTATGGTTCTGACTTACAGGGAGAATATTATAAGAATGGCCCATGCTGAACAAATAGTTATATTGACCACGTCCGTCCTATTTCGTTCATTAATGTCTTAATGGAAACTACGGATTGCCTCCTATCTGCTCGTCGTCCCCTTACGCCATAGTTTGTACATCTCAATTGTCAGGAGAAACCACATTTGTTTAAGCAAGTCAGCCATATCAGCTGTTTTTTTTAGGGCAGTTAATGAGGCTGAATGAAGAGACGCCAGAAAAAAAACGTTCACGTGTTTCTGTCACATCATGTTTCTGCAGGCGGCAGAAACCCTGTATTTAGATCACTAGAACGGCCCAGGTCATTATAATAGCGTTTGTAGATTAGTAACTTGTCGGTGCGCGTTTTATGATTTTCGAGAAATATATAAAGCCACTAGCAGGAGTAAAAGCGTGTTATGAAATCGGTTTCACAACAGGGCGGGACTCGGGTCTGTCCACCAATAGCATACGCGTCACATGATCTTTATTTATGTAAGGTAAGGCCTTACACTGTGTGGCTTGGGCTTTTTCGAGCACTATCCACACGATGCGCATCAGAGCAGGAAGCCTACTTCTCCCGGCTGTGCTTTTACAGTAAGAGTGGGAAGTACGAGACGCGAAGAGACGATCGGACCTTCTGTTCATCATGATGCCAGGAAAGAGAAGACGTTACGTGGTGTTGTTCCAAACCAAATACTTTATGCTTGGAAAACGCATGTGAATGAATCGGAAGGGTTTTGTCAGTTGGAATTACACTAAGGTCTTTATGGTTGGATCTTGGGTTCCGCTAGCCTTTGTTTACTAAATCAGAGAGTCTAGCAGTCAGGTCATGTTAATTGGAGAAGAGTGTCCGTCGTTGCTTAGATGGTGATTAGATAGGGACTCAAACTGCTCACGGCCCGGCGGTGGTGACATAACCCCGCAACTGTGCCACCATGGATCTACTTGAGTGCCCAATATGCCTGTTCCTCATGTGTGAACCGGCCACCATGTCCTGTGGTCACACGTTCTGCCGGAGCTGCCTGGGGAACTACTTGTCATCCGGGTGTCCAGCCTGCAAGGAAATATTTAAACAGAGAGACGCCAAAAACATCAAGAACAACATCCTACTATTCAGTGTCATTGAGAAGTGCTGCCCAGAAGAGACGAGGATAAAGTGTCATATTCTGGAGAAACTCAAAACCAGCGAGTTCACAGAAGCTTTACGCATCGCGAATGAAGGGATACGAGTAGGTAGGTTCCTAAAAATAATGTGTGAACTTGAGCGCGTTTGGGGAAGACATCTCCTTATGCAACCCTCGAGCAGGCTGCAGGACAGACCTATGATCAAATGTGTATGTTCGTTGTGTAAAATGGAATCCACCCACTTATAAAAGCCCTACACCACCCTAATTACGTAAATTTACCATAAACAGCTATTTGCCCGAAAAACCTCCAGCCAAGACGTATGAAATAAAATGATCATACTGACACATAAAAACGCACTTGAAGTTCTTTCCTATATGTTAATGTGTTTAGATGAAATGATTTGGTCTTCAGTGCAATATAGACTACACAATCATGCCCCCATTGCAAAACGGTCTTTTCCTGGTTAAATAAAAGTGTTGGAACTGCTATAATATGCTAGTGGTGTAGTGACCTGGCATCATTGGCGACCCGTCATTCAAGGCATTGAGCCCCACCTGTTTAAAAAAATAAATATATTTTTTTTGTGTGCTTGTTTTGCATGCTTTTTTGGCATTTACGTGTCAAGTATCAGTTTGCAAGCAATGTAAAAGCTCAGTGCTTTTGTTTAGTGTTATGTAGTGGCTTTGCTGGCATGTATCAACATTTTATTTTTGTTGAGTTTGCCCCACCGAGATTGCCACTGCCTGGCATGCACTCCTTCTTGTAGCCCATAGCCTGGTCACATAAGAGCCACATGGTGGGTGGGAGGCAGTACTGCAGTCACAGTGGTCCAACATTACCTAAAGAAACTGAGGTTGTCACCCTGAGCTTTCATACATTTGGTCATGTAGTGTATGTGGACCCATGCTCATCAAACATCTCATTACAAAATCATGTACATTTATTTTTTTTAACCTTTATTTTACTAGGCAAGTCAGTTAAGAACAAATTCTTATTTTCAATGACGGCCTAGGAACAGTGGGTTAACTACCTGTTCAGGGGCAGAACAACTGATTTGTACCTTGTCAGCTCGGGGATTTGAACTTGCAACCTTTCAGTTACTAGTCCAACGCCCTATTAATATAGGTGGTCACCCTTTTGCAGCTATAATGCTGAAACAGGAAAGGGCCTTCCCCAAACTGTTGCCACAAAGTTGGAAGCACAGAGTCGTCTAGAATGTCACTGTATCCTGTGGTGTTAAGATTTCCCTTCACTGGAACTAAGGGGCCTAGCCTGAACCATGAAAAACAGCCCCAGACCATTATTCCTCATCCACCAAACTTTACAGTGGGCACTATGCATTCGGGCAAGTAGGGTACTCCTGACATCCGCCAGACTCGTCCGTCAGACTGCCAGAGGGTGAAGCATAATTCATCACTCCAGAGAACGCGATTCCACTGCTCCAGAGTCCAATGGCGGTGAGCTTTACACCATTCCAGCTGACGAGTGGCATTGTGCATGGTGATCTTAGACTTATGTGCGGCTGCTCGGCCATGGAGACCCATTTCATGAATCTCCCGACGAACAGTTATTGTGCTGACGTTGCGTCCAGAGGCAGTTTGGAACTTGGTAGAGTGTTGCAACTGAGGACAGATGATTTTTATGTGCTTCAGCACTCGGCGGTCCTGTTCTGTGAACTTGTGTGGCCTACCACTTCGCAGCTGAGCCGTTGTTGCTCCTAGACGTTTCCAATTCATAATAGTAGTACTTACAGATGACGGGAACAGCTCTAGCAGGGCAGAAAGTTAACAAACTGACTGACCAGGTGAATCCAGGTAAAAGCTATGTTCCCTTATGGATGCCACCTGTTAATTCCACTTTAATCAGTGTAGCTGAAGGGGAGGAGACGGGTCAAGAAGGGTCCACCACCCAAAGGACATCCAGCCATCTTCACACAACTGTGGGAAGCATTGGAGTCAAAATGGACCAGCATCCCTGTGGAACGCTTTTGACACCTTGTAACTCAATCGCGCTGACGAATGGAGGCTGTTCTGAGGGTGAAGGTGTTCCTAATGTTGTGTACACTCAGTGCATATGTTGAAGAGGGGGGGGCTCAAAGCTGCATCCCTGCCTCCCCCCAAGAAATATGTGTGTGTGTGTGTGGGGGGGGGGATAGAGAGGGATAGTGGGAGAGAAGCTCAAATTGACTCGTCTTGGCATGAAGGTCTACTATACAAATTGATGGAAAGCTGTTTTGGTGGAAAAACATATATTATAAAATCAATGTACACAAACAACCCAGCCAGACTTCTGTAACACTGGGTCCAGTGACATCTGTTGTGAGTGGGTGACACGTGCATGCACGCACCACACTCAAGTGGCTGTGTTATAAGCATTGGTTGGTGAGTCTTCGCTAATGTTCCACTTTGCTATGGCCGGTCAGTAATGCCAGTAGTCTTCACACGTGACACTCCCCCAGAGAAGCACAGCAGCGTTTAGGAAGGTGACCAGGGTTACTTTTGAGGTGATAGACACAGTTTCCTTGTCTTTCTTGTGGTGCATTTTTGTCATTGCTGGTTTCCCCCCCTGTTTGGAGTCGTGACTCTCGTGACAGCCTTATCCTTCTGCTGATTTGTTTCTGGGTGCTGAGATTAGATTGGTAGTAATGTGCAACAGACATGCAGAGGTGTGAGGGAGTTATGTTTCATAGTGAAGGCTCATACTAATGGTCTGTCGTTACATTCAATGTGGATCAACAGAGAATGAAACAACTTCCTATATGAGTAAGTCTGTGACGAGTCTTTCTCCTCCACCCACCAGTAGTTGAATTGCTTTTCTGTCTGGTTTGTCATACTGGGGTGTCAGTGCACCAAACACTTTGCATAAATAACCGTTTCTACGCACCACACAGGACTATGCATGGCAGTTCTGGTTTTAATGCAACCCTGCTGTGCCATTGTTTTGATACACATAATCACATTATATTAATACTCTGCAGGCTTCGCTGTAGAACTAGTAGGTAGCATAGGGAAGGTCCGGGTATGAGATCAGATGTGCAATTTGTAGCAAGAATGGAGTTGGGTTGAGCTCATGTCACTTCAGGTTTTTGGGAGATGTCCAGTGTTATCTAATATTCCCTATGCATTGCAGTTGCGGGGGCAAATCAAACTAAACCAATTCTGACTGGGAAGCTGTCATACTACAATCACTGATAGTTTGATATAATTAACAGTGATCACTATCTCTTCCCTCCCTCCCACTCCCTCCCTCCCTCCCTCGCCCAGCTCCTGGTGATGTGAGTCTGAAGGTGTGGAGAGCGGAAGCCAATATGGGACTGAGACTTTTCTCTGATGCCCTGAGGGACCTGGAAGACCTCTCCTGCGTTCACCCCAACTGGACAGAGGTAAGAAACACCATGTTATTAGAGTGCAATGTCAAATCAAATCAAATTCATTTATGTAGCCCTTCGTACATCAGCTGATATCTCAAAGTGCTGTACAGAAACCCAGCCTAAAACCCCAAACTGCAAGCAATGCAGGTGTAGAAGCATGGTGGCTAGAAAGGCCAAAACCTAGGAAGAAACCTAGAGAGGAACCAGGCTATGTGGGGTGGCCAGTCCTCTTCTGGCTGTGCCGGGTGGAGATTATAACAGAACATGGCCAAGATGTTCAAATGTTCACTAGACACTGTGGCGCCATCCGATGACACCCCCGGACAGGGCCAAACAGGAAGGGTATAACCCCACCCACTTTGGCAAAGCACAGCCCCCACACCACTAGAGGGATATCTTCAACCACCAACTTACCATCCTGAGACAAGGCCGAATATAGCCCACAAAGATCTCCGCCACGGCACAACCCAAGGGGGGGCGCCAACCCAGACAGGAAGATCACATCAGTGAATCAAACCACTCAAGCGACTCACCCCTCCTAGGGACAGTATGAAAGAGCCCTAGTAAGCCAGTGACTCAGCCCCTGTAATAGGGTTAGAGGCAGAGAATCCCAGTGGAAAGAGGGGAACCGGCCATGCAGAGACAGCAAGGGCGGTTTGTTGCTCCAGAGCCTTTCCGTTCACCTTCACACTCCTGGGCCAGACTACACTCAATCATATGACCCACTGAAGAGATGAGTCTTCAGTAAAGACTTAAAGGTTGAGACCGAGTTTGCGTCTCTCACATGGGTAGGCAGACCATTTCATAACAATTGAGCTCTATAGGAGAAAGTCCTGCCTCCAGTTGTTTGCTTAGAAATTCTAGGGACAATTAGGAGGCCTGCATCTTGTGACCGTAGCGTACGTGTAGGTATGTACGGCAGGACCAAATCAGAGAGATAGGTAGGAGGTAGGAGCAAGCCCATGTAATGCTTTGTAGGTTAGCAGTAAAACCTTGACATCAGCCCTTGCCTTAACAGGAAGCCAGTGTAGAGAGGCTCGCACTGGAGTAATATGATCACATTTTTTGGTTCTTGTCAGGATTCTAGCAGCCGTATTTCGCACTAACTGAAGTTTATTTAGTGCTTTATCCGGGTAGTAGAGCATTACAGTAGTCTAACCTAGAAGTGACAAAAGCATGGGTTAATTTTTCTGCATAATTTTTGGACAGAAAGTTTGTGATTTTTGCTGTACTACTGTACAACCATTAAGATTAATTGTCAGATTCAACAGAAGATCTCTTTGTTTCTTGGGACCTAGAACATGTATCACTGTTTTGTCAGATTTTAAAAGTAGAAAGTCAGACCATACCAGGAGCGGTTTGGACCGAGGTTACAGTATCTTCTGGTGTAACTGAATCGGGCCTTCCTAGGTGTCTATACGCCTGCTGCAGCTTCTACATTTTCCTTTAATATCAATGTTTATTCCCCTTTAATGCTCTGTCATCTTTTTTTTTATATATATTTTTTACATTTTACCTTTATTTAACCAGGCAAGTCAGTTAAGAACAAATTCTTATTTTCAATGACGGCCTAGGAACAGTGGGTTAACTGCCTGTTCAGGGGCAGAATGACAGATTTGTACCTTGTCAGCTCGGGGGTTTGAACTTGTAACCTCCCTGTCACTAGTCCAACGCTCTAACCACTAGGATACCCTGCCGCCCCAATGGGTACATCTCAATAGTCTACTGTGTTTTCAGATCAGTTGTTGTCATAATAGGTCACCACCACGTAACCTTATAAGGAGTTGTACCAAATCAGACTGATTTAGATTTCTTGGCATTTTTTCAGTTTCCTAGTGTGCTTCCTAGTGTGCTTCTGAATTGGCACCCTAATATCCTCTTCATAGTGCGCTACGTTTAACCAGACCCCTATGGGCCCTGGTCTAAAGTACTACACTAAATAGGGTTTCATTTTGGACACCATTCTAGTTTTGTGTGTTCTGGTTGTTTTCTCTGTGGCTGCTGCTGATGGAGTGTGTCTGTAGAAGTGTACAGTATGTTGTGTCATTTGGGGCACATTATGCAAACGGCTACTTATGTCATCATGTAACTGAATCATTGGACACTACTAGGTGGGTGAGTGCTATGACAGCTACGTGTTGTTGGGGGGACAGAAGCACCAGATCATCAGCAAACAGTAGACATTTGACTTCAGATTCTAGTAGGGTGAGGCCGGGTGCTGCAGACTTCTAGTGCCCTCGCCAATTCATTTATATATATATATATATGGGTGGGGCTTAAGCTGCATCCCTGTCTCACCCCACTCCCCTGTGGAAAGAAATGTTTTTTTGACCAATTTTAACCGCAAACCTGTTTGTGTACATGGATTTTATGTTGTATGTTTTTTCCATCAATTTTTCCATCAGACCCTCATGTCAAATTGAGTCAAAAGCTTTTTTGAAATCAACAAAGCATGGCAAGACAAGACTTTGCCTTTGTTTTGTTTGTTTGTCAATTAGGTTGTGCAGGGTGAATACGTGGTTTGGTAGTTTAGTAAAAAGCCAATTTGACATTTGCTCGGTACATTGTTTTTGCTGAGGAAATGTACAAGTCTGCTGTTAATGATAATGCAGAGGATTTTTTCAAGGTGTCTGTTGATGCATATCCCATGGTAGTTATTGGAATCAAATCTGTCTCCACTTTTGTTGATTGGGGTGATCAGTCCATGTTTCCAAATATTGGTTAAGATGCCAGAGCTGAGGATGATGTTAAAGAGTTTATGAATAGCTGATTGAAATTTGTGGTTTGTATATTTGATCATTTCATTGAGGATACCATCAACACCACAGGCATTTTTGAGTTGGAGGGTTTGTATTTTGTCCTGTAGTTCATTCAATGTAATTGGAGAATCCAGTGGGTTTTGGTAGTCTTTAATAGTTGATTCTAAGATTTATATTTGATCATGTATATGTTTTTATTATAAGGCCAAAACAATTGGAGAAGTGGTTTACCCATATTTCTCTGTTTTGGATAGATAACTCTTTGTATTGTAGTTTGTATAGTGTTTACCAATTTTCACAAAAATGGTTAGTCTTTGGATTCTTCAATTACATTGCTGATTTCTGACGTGCTGTTCCTTCTTTTTCCGTAGTGTTTACTGTTTTAGTGATTCATCATAGTGAAGGCGTAGGCTCAGGTTTTCTGGGTCTATGTTTTTGGTTGGACAGGTTTCTCAATTTCTTTCTTAGGTTTTTGCATTCTTCATCAAATTTGTTATTGTTTTTAGTTTTCTGTTTGAAATGTTTAGATTTGATAGGGAAGCTGAGAGGTCAAATATACTGTTAAAATGTTCTACCCAGGGGCCTCACGGGTGGCGCAGTGGTTAAGGGCGCTGTACTGCAGCGCCAGCTGTGCCACCAGAGACCCTGGGTTTGCGCCCAGGCCCTGTCGTAACTGGCCGCGACCGGGAGGTCCGTGGGGCGACGCACAATTGACCTAGCATCGTCCGGGTTAGGGAGGGCTTGGCCGGTAGGGATATCCTTGTCTCATTGCGCACCAGCGACTCCTGTGGCAGGCTGGGTGCAGTGCACGCTAACCAAGGTTGCCAGGTGCACGGTGTTTCCTCTGACACATTGGTGTGGCTGGCTTCCGGGTTGGATGCGCGCTGTGTTGGGTTGTGTATCGGAGGGTTGGGTTGTGTATCAGAGGACGCATGACTTTCAACCTTCGTCTCTCCCATGCCCGTACAGGAGTTGTAGCGATGAGACAAGATAGTAGCTACTAAACAATTGGATACCACAAAATTGGGGAGAAAAAGTGGTAAAGTAAAATTAAAAATAATTTCTACTGCCAAGTTTACACATTCACTATTACAGTGGAACATTTTTGTCCAGGAATTTGTCTAAAAGGGATTGAATTTGTTGTTGCTTAATTGTTTTTTTGGTAGGTTTCCACACTACTTTCCTTCCATCTATAGCATTTCCTAATATTATACAGTTCCTTTGTCTTGGATGCCTCATGATTTGAGTATTGCTCTGTTCAAGTAGTCAACTAATTTTTCTATGATCTGATAGTTGTCAGTGAACACTCTGAGAGACTCTGTGTTGAGATCGGTGATAAAGTAGTCTACAGTACTACTGCCAAGAGATGAGCTATAGGTGTACCTACCGTAGGAGTCCCCTTGAAGCTTACCATTGTCTATATACATACCTAGCGTGTGACAGAGCTGCAGGAGTTGTGACCCGTTTTTGTTGGTTGATGTCATAGTTGTGCCTAGGGGGGCATATGGGGGAGGGAATGCTGTTACCTCCAGGTAGGTGTTTGTCCCACTGTGTGCTGAAGGTGTCAGGTTCTTGTCCAGTTCTGGCATTTAGGTCACCACAGACTAGTACATTTACCTGGGGCTGGAAATGATTCATTCCCCCCTCCAGGATGGGGAAGCTGTCTTCATTAAAGTATGGGGATTCCTGTGGGGGGATATAAGTAGCACACAGGAGGACATTTTTCTCTGTTCAGATCATTTCCTTTTGAATTTCTAGCCTAATATAATATAAAAGAGTTAGGTCTGCTCTATACCAAATTAGCATACCCCCTACCTGTTTCACACCTGGTTGTGTGGTGTATGGGACTACAAGCTCTCTGTAACCTAGAGGGCAACCAGTGGGTCCATCTCCTCCACCCTGTTTCTTGTAGGATGACAATGTTTATGTTTCGGATTTCTTTGGGTCTCTCTCTCTCTCCGTCTCTCTCTATATCTAAGTCTCTCTCTCATCCAGTATTCTCCCTCTTGTCTGTTCTCCCCAGGGTTTCTTTCGTAAAGGTAATGTGTTACTGGAGATGGGTCGTCAGTCTGAAGCCCTGATCCAGTTTCACCGCTGTCTCAAGCTACAGGCCGACTTCACTCCTGCCAAGAGCCAGATTAAAAAGGTCAGTAGCTATAGCCAACACTGACTGGCTCATTTACTGACTGTTTACCAATCACTGGTCCAGTTACTTACTGACTATTTTTCCCTTACTGACTGTCGGCTTGACTGTGCTTTACTGGCTGTTTCACTGTTCCAGTTAGTCTCACTGACTGACTGTTTTCCACTCATTGACTGTCTGCCTGACTGCTTCACTGGCTCATTCAGTCTCACAAGCTTAGTGTGTCAGTGACTGCCTGGCTGAATGACTGTATGGGGTCAGTTAAGGTTCTAGGAATGGGTAGTACTTGCTGCTTCTAGGAATGCTTTAAGGAATGGAATGCCTTGGAACAGTGTTAGACAATCTCAACACGTACTGTATACTAAACTCAGCAAAAAAAGAAACGTCCTCACTGTCAACTGCGTTTATTTTTAGCATACTTCACATGTGGAAATATTTGTATGAACCTAACAAGATTCAACAACTGAGACATAAACTGAACACGTTCCACAGACATGTGACTAACAGAAATTGAATAATGTGTCCATGAACAAAGGGGGGGGGGGGTCAAAATCAAAACTAACAGTTGGTATCTGGTGTGGCCACCAGCTGCATTAAGCACTGCAGTGCATCTCCTCCTCATGGACTGCACCAGATTTGCCAGTTCTTGCTGTGAGATGTTGCCCCACTCTTCCACCAAGGCACTTGCAAGTTCCCGGACATTTCTGCGGGGGGAATGGCCCTAGTCCTCACCCTCTGATCCAACAGGTCCCAGACGTGCTCAATGGGATTGAGATCTGGGCTCTTCGCTGGCCATGGCAGAACACTGACATTCCTGTCTTACAGGAAATCATGCACAGAATGAGCAGTATGGCTGGTGGCATTGTCATGCTGGAGGGTCATGTCAGGATGAGCCTGCAGGAAGGGTACCACATGAGGGAGGAGGATGTCTTCCCTGTAACACACAGCATTGAGATTGCCTGCAATGACAACAAGCTCAGTTCGATGATGCTGTGACACACCGCCCCAGACCATGATGGGCCCTCCACCTCCAAAGTACAGGCCTCGGTGTAACCCTCATTCCTTCGACGATAAACGCGAATCTGACTATCATCCCTGTTGAGACAAAACCGTGACTCGTCAGAGAAGAGCACTTTTTGCCAGTCCTGTCTGGTCCAGCGACGGTGGGTTTGTGCCCATAGGCGACCTTGTTGCCGGTGATGTCTGGTGAGGACCTGCCTTACAACAGGTCTACAAGCCCTCAGTCCAGCCTCTCTCAGCCTATTGCGGACAGTCTGATCACTGATGGAGGGGTTGTGCGTTCCAGGTGTAACTCGGGCAGTTGTTGTTGCCGTCCTGTACCTGTCCCGCAGGTGTGATGTTCAGCTGTACCGATCTTGTGCAGGTGTTGTTACACGTAGTCTGCCACTGCGAGTACGATCAGCTGTCTGTCCTGTCTCCCTGTAGCGCTGTCTTAGGCGTCTCACAGTACGGACATTGCAATTTATTGCCCTGGCCACATCTGCACTCCTCATGCCTCCTTGCAGCATGCCTAAGGCACGTTCACGCAGATGAGCAGGGACCCTGGGCATCTTTCTTTTGGTGTTTTTCAGAGTCAGTAGAAAGGCCTCTTTAGTGTCCTAAGTTTTCATAAGTGTGACCTGAATTGCCAACCGTTTGTAAGCTGTTAGTGTCTTGACGACCGTTCCACAGGTTCATTGAACAAGCATGGGAAACATTGTTTAAACCCTTTACAATGACAATATGCAAAGTTAATTTGTAAAAATCCAAATATCTTTGAAAGACAGGGTCCTGAAAAAGGGATGTTTCTTTTTTTGCTGATTTTATATACAGCAGGGGTGGGCAATGATTTCAGCCCGAGGACCACATCGGATTTCAAAATTCAGATTTGTTTTTCAAAAGCAATTTGTGGGCCAGAAAAAGTTATTTGAAAATGTATTGATCCATTAGTGTTTCTACATGCTTTCTGCCTAGTTTTAGACGTTCAAGAGTGTCCTGGAGGTTAAAAAAAATCCTCAAACCTCCCCTGGGTCGGATTGAATGGGACTTGTGGGCTGAATCTGGCTTGGGGGCCATATAACATCCACCCCTGATGTACAGTATACCAAGAACAAGGATGACCGACTGGGTGGGGTTATTCAAGGACAGGCTAGCGTTGTAAATGCCATGATATGTCATGGAACACTGTCAGAGGATCTACTAACACTTATGTGTGTCAGGGCAACTAAGGCGAGGGGTCATCTATGCTTGAAAAGGATATGACATGGGACAATATTAGGCAATTTTAAACACTTCTACATAACTGCTAAATTGTCAGTTAGAGGGTCAGTTACAGTTGTAGGGTCAGTTGTAGGCTAACCTCAGGTTATCTGAGGATGGATACATTTTAGAAATGTAATGTCACAGAAGGCAACCTAGTCATTTACATGTTCAACCTAGTCATTTACATGTTCAACCTAGTCATTTACATGTTCAACCTAGTCATTTACATGTTCAGCCTAGTCATTTACATGTTCAACCTAGTCATTTACATGTTCGGCCTAGTCATTTACATGTTCGGCCTAGTCATTTACATGTTCAGCCTAGTCATTTACATGTTCAGCCTAGTCATTTACATGTTCAGCCTAGTCATTTACATGTTCAGCCTAGTCATTTACATGTTCAGCCTAGTCATTTACATGTTCAGCCTAGTTATTTTGAAATATTCAGCAGGTTGTGTGTTTCTAAATGAATGGTTGATGGATTGATTGATTAAAGCCACGTCTGATGTTGTAGGATGAATGTTGTTGTGGGGTAAATTTATTATGATGGAACGTGTATTATGAAGTAACACAATAATGTTTTTAAATGATGGATGAATAGATTGATCTGTGTGTGTGTTTCCCCTGGTCAGATCCTGGAGACGGAGGGCATGTCAGTGCCTGAGGAGGTGCCCCAGATCCTCCAGGTGGTCTCAGATTACCTCAGAGGCCACTGCCCCCCCATCACAATCCTCTTCCCTGAGAGCCACACACACAGCCACACACACTGCCTCAACAAAAGCTTCCGACACCCTCAGGTGGAGGGAGCAGACGGGGACAAGAGAGGAGACTTGGAGACGGGGCCAAAGGTGAAACATGGGACCAGTACTGAGTGCTGTCTCAGTCTCTGTCAGGCCGTGTCCTTCCTCCCTACAGCTGAGGATGATGAGGAGATGATGATGAGGAGGAGGGAGGAGAGGCACAGCAGGGGTACATAGAACACACACACACACACACACACACACACACACACACACACACACAGGAAGAGAGAAGAGACATGTAGATGGTTGATATTGGTTCTATGTTGTCTCCATCAGGAGGCTGCCGTCTGGACAGAAGAGAATCTCTGAGTGTCCTCACTGTGTCTGACTTTGAATGTCCCCTCTGTATCAGGTTAGTAGTTTCCATAAGTGGTACATCCTGTGGAGTATTGTGGTACTGTGTTATTGTTGAGAAACTTGTGCTGTACTCTGATCTTAGTGCTGTACCTCTACAGGCTGTTCTATGAGCCAGTGACCACTCCCTGTGGACACACCTTCTGTAGGACCTGCCTCGAGAGAAGCCTAGACCACAACCTCCGCTGCCCCCTCTGCAAGCAGCCACTACAGGAGGTAACTACGGCCTACCTAACTGTGGTCTACGTAACTATGGCCTACGTAACTATGGCCTACGTAACTATGGCCTACATAACTAGGGCCTACATAACTACATTGCTTTGCAAAAAATATTCAGTATTTGCGTTTATTGTCAACAATCAACACAAAATACTGTGTAATGTAGATGAGGAAGATGTTTTTTAGTATAAGATAAATAAAACCTTAATAACTCAAATATAGTCATTGCATAAGTATTCAGACCCTTTGTTTAGACAAGCATAATTACTTCTGTAAGGTCCCTTACACAGATTCAACTACAATGATCAGGGAGCTTTTGGAAAGCCTCATAAAGAAGGCCAGTGATTGGTAGATGGGTAACAATAACAAATCAGACATTGAATATCTCTTTAAGCATGGTTAGGTGAATAATTATGCAGTGGATGATGTATTAAACCACCCAGACACATCAAAGATATTGTCATCCTGCTGAACTGAGCTGAAGGACAGGAAGGAAACTGCTCAGGGATGTTTCCATGAGGCCATTGGGGATTTTAAAACGGCTACAGAGTCCAATGGCTATGATAGGAGAAAATT
Organism: Oncorhynchus masou masou; assembly: GCF_036934945.1. Lineage (NCBI taxonomy): Eukaryota > Metazoa > Chordata > Actinopteri > Salmoniformes > Salmonidae > Oncorhynchus > Oncorhynchus masou. The sequence goes on along the minus strand of NC_088243.1, from coordinate 78,153,911 downwards.
GAGGATGGATCAACATTGTAGTGACTCCACAATAATGACCTAAATGACAGAGTGAACAGAAGAATACAAAAATACTGAATAAAATATTCCAAAACATGAATCTTGTATGCAGTAAGGTACAAAAGTAATACTACTAAAAAATACACTTTTTTGTCCTAAATGCAAAGTCCTTATGGGAAAACACAACACATCACTGAGTATCTGCCTCCTTATTTTCAAGAATGGTGGTGGCTGCATCATGGTATGGGTATGCTTGAAATAGGCAAATACTTGGGAGTTTTCCAGGATAAAAAGAAACGGGATGGAGCTAAGCACAGGCAAAATCCTAGAGGAAAACCTGCTTCAGTCTGCTTCACACCAGAGACTGAGAGAGGAATTAATCTTTCAGCAGGACAATAACCTTCAACACAAGGCCAAATCTGGAGTTGCTTACCAAGAAGTCATTGAATGTTCCTGAGTGGCCAAGTTACAGTTTTGACTTAAATCTGTATCAAAATCTGTGGCAAGACTTGTATTGGTGTGTAGCCATGATCCTCAACATCTTGACAGAGCTTGAAGATTTATTTTAAAGAATCATGGTCAAATATTGCTCAATCCAGGTGGACAAAGCTCTTATATACTTCCACAAGAAGTCACCGGTGTAATCAATGCCAAAGGTGTTTTTTAACATGTATTGACTTGCGGAGCTGAATACTTATACAACAACTATATTTTAGTTATTTAATTTCTATTAATCTTTAGAAGAATAGAATAATTCTTCCACTTTGACATTAGAGTATTTTGTGCAGTTTTTTTTACAAAAAATTACAATGAAATACATTTGAATCCCACTTTGTAAAGTAATCCAAGCGGCCTGAATACTTTTGCAAGTCACTGTATGTACACTATTACATAACTAGGGCCTTTGTCTGTGTACATGGACTCAATCAGAAACACATTGTATATAACATCATAATGAAACAATTGCAATGGATGTTCTGCTCGTACTTTTTTTATGTCGCTTTCATGTTTATAACCCAAGGGAGATCACTTTAACTGGGATGCACTTATTTGTTTTCTTCCCAATAATGCAGAATCACTTCTTCTTTCCTGTGTAGTACTTTAAGAACAGGAAGTACAACCCCACGGTGCTGCTGCAGGAGATCATGTCTCACCTCTTCCCCCTGCAGCTGGATGAGAGGAAGCAGGTCCACGAGACTGAGATGGCCGAACTATCCAAGTGAGTCCAGTCGCTGACGCACTGTAACCAGGGGTAAACGGAGGTCGGTTTGTTCTAGAGTTTCCCACAACGGTAACCTGGCACCCAATCTGATTTCTCTATGTTTCATCTTTGAGTGCAGCGTTCAGTCTGCTTTAACCAGGATTAACCATTTTAACCAAAATTGGCCCTTACCTGTAAAACGAGCTTTGGAACTATTTTGGTAGAAATTCTTAATGCCTGAATGAAATAAGTCTGAAAGGGGAAATGGTTGATTGGCTATCATCTGCTCGACAGAATGAGCTTGGGGCGACTTGGCAACCTAATGGTAACCATGGCAACATGCATCGGGCATCAGGCTCCTCATACAGTAGAGAGTAGACATTGTGACCGTGAGGTTATTGGCAAAGCACCGCACAAGGCAACAACACCAGCTGCTGGACAAGAGCAACACTGAAAATATGTATACAGTAGCAGTCAAAAGTTTGGACACCTACTCATTCAAGGGTTTATTTTTACTATTTTCTATATTGTAGAATAAAAATGAAGACATCAGCTATGAAATAATACCTATGGAATCATGTAGTAACCAACAAAGTGGTAAACAAATCAAAATATATTTTATATTCAAAGTAGCCACCCTTTGCCTTGATGACAGCTTTGCACACTCTTGCCATTCACTCAACCAGCTTCACCTGGAATGATTTTCCATCAGTCTTGAAGGAGTTCCCACATTTGCTGAGCACTTGTTGGCTGCTTTTCCATCACTCTGCGGTCCAACTAATCCCAAACCATCTCAATTGGGTTGAGGTCGGGTGATTGTGGAGGCCAGGTCATCTGATGCAGCACTCCATCACTCTCCTTCTTGGTCAAATAGCGCTTACACAGCCTGGAGGTGTGTTGGGTCATTGTCCTGTTGAAAAACAAATGACAGTCCCACTAAGTGCAAACCAGATGGGATGGAGTATCGCTGCAGAATGCTGTGGTAGCCATGCTGGTTAAGTGTGCCTTGAATTCTAAATAAATAACTGACAGTGTCACCAGCAAAGCACCCCCACGCCATCACACAGCCTCCTCCATGCTTCACGGTGGGAACCACACATGTGGAGAACATCCGTTCAACTACTCTGCGTCTTACAACGACATAGTGGTTGGAAGCAGAAATCTCAAATTTAGACTCATCAGACCATTGGACAGATTTCCACCGGTCTAATGTCCATTGCTTGTGGTTTTTTGGCCCAAGAAAGTCTCTTATTGGTGTCGTTGGTCTTTGCTTATTTGGGCTGTTCTTGCCATAATGTGGAGTTGGTCTTTTACCAAATAGGTCTATCGTCTGTATACCACCCCTACCTTGTCACAACACAACTGATTGGCTCAAATGCATTTGGAAGGAAAGAAATTCCACAAATTAAATTTTAACAGGGCACACCTGTTAATTGAAATGCATTCCATGTGACTACCTCATGAAGCTGGTTGAGAGAATGCCAGGAGTGTGCAGAGTTTTCATCAAGGCAAAGGGTGGCTACTTTATTTAACACTTTTTGGGTTACTACATGAATCCTTGTGTTATTTCATAGTTTTGATGTTATCACTATTATTTGACAAAATAGTAAAAATGAAGAAACCCTTGAATGAGTTGGTGAGTCCAAACTTTTGACTGTGTGTGTGTGTATTAAATACACACCACCTCAACACCACTGTTATCCTGATTAAATATATATTTCTCTCTCTGTATCCTCTCTTTTTTCATCCTCTCTGTCACTCTTTCTGCTTTCTCTCTGTCTCGCTCTCTGTTTCTCTCCCTTCATCCCCCAGTCTAACTAAGGACATCCCTATCTTTGTGTGTACGGTGGCGTACCCGGGCGTGCCCTGTCCTCTCCACATCTTCGAGCCTCGTTACCGCCTCATGATGAGACGATGCATGGAGACGGGCACCAGGAAGTTTGGCATGTGCAGCTACGAACATGGAAAAGGGTGGGTCATGGATGTATACAATCTGAAAATACTGGTATGAAAATGAACCCTGAGTGTATCTGGCTCTCTTCCCCTTTTACACTACTATGCTGAGCCACACTGTGCTGGGGATCTGATTGTCTTTCACATTACCCTTTCAGCTTGCTTCCAACAACTCTCTGTCTGTGTGTCTCTGTGTCCTCCAGATTTGCAGACTACGGCTGTATGCTGGAGATTCATAGCTTAGAGGTGTTGCCTGACGGTCGCTCGTATGTGGACTGTGTGGGAGGGAGTCGTTTCAGGGTCCTGAAGAGAGGACAGAGAGATGGATATCACACCGCTGATATAGAGTACATGGAGGACCACAAGGTACAATCCTACACACACTGAAGAGAGGACAGAGAGATGGATATCACACCGCTGATATAGAGTACATGGAGGACCACAAGGTACAATCCTACACACACTGAAAAGAGATGGATATCACACCGCTGATATAGAGTACATGGAGGACCACAAGGTACAATCCTACACACACTGAAGAGAGATGGATATCACACCACTGATATAGAGTACATGGAGGACCACAAGGTACAATCCTACACACACTGAAGAGAGCTAGATATCACACCGCTGATATAGAGTACATGGAGGACCACAAGGTACAATCCCACACACACTGAAGAGAGCTAGATACCACACTGCTGATATAGAGTACATGGAGGACCACAAGGTACAATCCCACACACACTGAAGAGAGATGGATATCACACCGCTGATATAGAGTACATGGAGGACCACAAGGTACAATCCCACACAAACTGAAGAGAGCTACACACCGCTGATATAGAGTACATGGAGGACCACAAGGTACAATCCCACACACACTGAAGAGAGCTAGATACCACACCGCTGATATAGAGTACATGGAGGACCACAAGGTACAATCCCACACACACTGAAGAGAGCTAGATACCACACCGCTGATATAGAGTACATGGAGGACCACAAGGTACAATCCCACACACACTGAAGAGAGCTAGATACCACATCGCTGATATAGAGTACATGGAGGACCACAAGGTACAATCCCACACACACTGAAGAGAGCTAGATACCACACTGCTGATATAGAATACATGCAGGACCATAAGGTACAATCCTATACACACTGAAGAGAGCTAGATACCACACTGCTGATATAGAGTACATGCAGGACCACAAGGTACAATCCCACACACACTGAAGAGAGCTAGATACCACACTGCTGATATAGAATACATGCAGGACCACAAGGTAAGTTACCACAGGTTGTTCTCACCTAATCCTGGCCCTGGATGACCCCTGTGAATGAGTTTTGGTTGAATTTAACACTCCTGGGGAAGGTTACAAATGCTATTTTATTAGCTAGTTCTTCAGTGAGTGTTTTACTGGTACTTGGCATGTTTCCAAGCAACAGTTTGTAAAAGCAATCCTCAGTGCTCAACCAGGCATACCTTAGAGGTGTGTGTGTGTCTGTGCTCGTGCACTAGAGGCTCAAAATGCTTCCTTCACACCTACTGTAAAGGTCAGATCCTAAACTACATGAAAACAACACGAGACACAATGGAATCCAAAGCTTTTACTATCTCATCCTGAGGTCATCTGCCTTTGGCCTAAAGAGCAGAAACCCAGACTTCATCAAAGAAATTGGAAATACAGACATTGTCATCCTACTAGAAACATAGTATAGAGGAGAAAGACCCACTGTTTGACCTCTAGATTACAGAGAGCTGGTAGTCCCATCCACCAAGCTACCAGGTGGGTGGTATAGAGGAGAAAGACCCACTGTTTGACCTCTAGGTTACAGAGAGCTGGTAGTCCCATCCACCAAGCTACCAGGTGGGTGGTATAGAGGAGACAGACCCACTGTTTGACCTCTAGATTACAGAGAACTGGTAGTCCCATCCACCAAGCTACCAGGTGGGTGGTATAGAGGAGAAAGACCCACTGTTTGACCTCTAGGTTACAGAGAGCTGGTAGTCCCATCCACCAAGCTACCAGGTGGGTGGTATAGAGGAGAAAGACCCACTGTTTGACCTCTAGGTTACAGAGAGCTGGTAGTCCCATCCACCAAGCTACCAGGTGGGTGGTATAGAGGAGAAAGACCCACTGTTAGACCTCTAGGTTACAGAGAGCTGGTAGTCCCATCCACCAAGCTACCAGGTGGGTGGTATAGAGGAGAAAGACCCACTGTTTGACCTCTAGGTTACAGAGAGCTGGTAGTCCCATCCACCAAGCTACCAGGTGGGTGGTATAGAGGAGACAGACCCACTGTTTGACCTCTAGATTACAGAGAACTGGTAGTCCCATCCACCAAGCTACCAGGTGGATGGTATAGAGGAGATGGACCCACTGTTTGACCTCTAGATTACAGAGAGCTGGTAGTCCCATCCACCAAGCTACCAGGTGGATGGTATAGAGGAGATGGACCCACTGTTTGACCTCTAGATTACAGAGAGCTGGTAGTCCCATCCACCAAACTACCAGGTGTGAAACAAGGAAGAGACTTGTATGCTAATTTGGTATAGTAGTAGAGTTGACCCAACCCACTATATTAAATTAGTCAAAACTGGAACATTTTACATCTGGCTAGAAATTAATAAGGAATTCATCTCAATAGAGTAAAATGTCCTTGTGTGCTACCTACAGTATATCCCTCCCCCCCCCAATAGAATCCCCATACTTTAACGATGACAGCTTCTCCATCATAGAGGGGGAGAGCAACCATTTCCAGGCCCAGGGACATATACTACTCTGTGGCGACCTAGTAAATTCCACAACTGGACAAGAACCTGAACTCTCAGAACAAACTCCTACTTGGAGGCGACAGCATTCTCTCCCAAATATGCCCCCCTAGACACAACTATGACAAAACAACCAACAAAAATGGGTCACAACTCCTGCAGCTCTGTCACACGCTGGGTCTGTACATAGTCAATGGTAGGCTTCAAGTTGACTCCTATGGTAGGTACACCTATAGCTCACCCATTGACAGTAGTACTGTAGTTGACTTTATCACTGACCTCAACCCAGAGTCTCTCAGTGTTCAGAGTCAGCCCACTGACATAACTATCAGATCACAGCAAAATCAGTCTACTTGAAGAGAGAAATACTCAATCACGAGGCATCAAAGCCAAAGGAACTGCATAATAGTAAGAAACACTATAGATGGAAGGAAAGTAGTGTAGAAACCTACCAAAAAACAATGAGGCAACAACACATTCAATCCCTTTCAGACAACTTCCTGGACATAATGTTTCACTGTAATAGTGAAGGTGTAAACTTGTCCGTAGAAAACCTAAACAGTATATTTTACCTCTCGGCTTCCCTATCAAAAATTGTCAAGCAGACAACCTAAGAAAATGAACAACAATGACAAATGGTTTGATGGAAGATTGCAAAAACCTTAGAAAGGAATTGATAAACGAGAACCTGAACCTATGTCTTCACTCTGGTGAATCACTAAAACAATACAGAATTACACTACAGAAAATGAAGGAACAGCACGTCAGAAATCAGCTCAATGTAATTGAAGAATCCATAGAATGTAACCACTTCTGGGAAAATTGGAACACACTAATCAAACAACAACACGAGTCATCTATCCCAAATAGAGATGCATGGATAAACCACTTCTCCAATCTTTTTGGTCCTATAAAAAAAATATATACATGATCAAATGCAAATCAATTAGAATCAACTATTAAAGACTACCAGAACCCACTGGATTCTCCAAGTACATTACTACAGGACAAAATACAAACCCTCCAACCCCAAAAGTTCTGTGGTGTTGATGGTATCCTCAGTGAAATGCTAAAATATACAAATTGGCTATACTACTCTTTAACATCATCCTCAGCTCTGGCATCTTCTCCAATATTTGGAAACGAGGACTGATGACCCCAGTCCACAAAAGTGGAGACAGATTTGATCCCAATAACTACCATGGGATATGTGTCAACAGCAACTTTGAGAAAATCCTCTGCATTATCATTAATAGCAGACTTGCACTTTTCCTCAATGAAAACAATGTACTGACCAAATGCTAAATTGCCTGTTTTATCAAATTACCGTACGACAGACCACATATTCACATTGCACACCTTGTTCGACTAACAAACATAACAGTCTTCTCATGCTTTGTTGATTTCAAAAAAGCTTTTGACTCAATTTGGCATGAGGGTCTGCTATTCAAATGGATAGAAAATGGGTGTTTTATCAAATTACCGTACGACAGACCACATATTCACATTGCACACCTTGTTCGACTAAAAAACATAACAGTCTTCTCATGCTTTGTTGATTTCAAAAAAGCTTTTGACTCAATTTGGCATGAGGGTCTGCTATTCAAATGGATGGAAAATGGGTTTGGGGAAAAACATACAAAAAACATACAATATTATAAAATCCATGTACACAAACAACAAGTGTGCTCTTACTATGTGTTTTTCCCCCAATTTTATGCATCAACGAATTGGTGAGGGCATTAGAACAGTCTGCAGCACCTGGCCTCACCCTACTAGAATCTGAAGTCAAATGTCTACTGTTTGCTGATGATCTGGTGCTTCTGTCACCAACTGTTAATATAATTTCATAATTCCAATATGTTTTCATTAATTGAATTCACTTAGTATATTTTATGAGAATATGTAAGATTCTGATTTGCATAAAATAGACAGAGACCAATCAAAATGAGATAATAGTATTTATTCTTGGAGCGCGCTGCCATGTAACCACGAACAACAGTTTATATACAAAATATGACGTCATAGGTTATAAAACGTTTTTCCTCCTATCAACCAGGACACAACACAAAGTTGAAAAGTTCATTCCAACCCACTCGCTCGCTCACTCCAGACACACACTTATCTAGATTAACTTCTGGAATAGTCACCTTCATCCATCACTATTTAGAAGACAGTTTCAGATAATGGAAAACCCAGGAAAACACTCTCTGCCTTATCTAAACATCCCAGAGCTAAGTTGAGTCGGTTCAACCATAGGTTAACGACCCTTTTTGCTTTCTTAAAAACCCACAATTCCAGTCTTCTCCAACCTGGCTGGAATGGTATTTAATTACCCCCTGTTTCATGCTCCACAATCCTTCCATATGAATGAATATTGTTTATCTGAGTTTCAGTAGTTATATTTAAAATGTAGATATTGTTTAGTCATTATTCATAATATTCCTAACACCAACCAAGGAGGGCCTGCAGCAGCACCTAGATCAGGGGTGTCAAAGTCAAATGGACGGAGGGCCAAATAAAAAATTTAGCTACAAGCCGAGGGCCGGACTGTTCGAATGTTCATTGAAAATTTTTTAAATGACGCATATAGTCTAGTGAACCTAATTGAACTGGTCTACTCTCTCGGCAATGGTGTTTCTGCTCAGACTCACATTTAAAAAGAGTTGCCTTTTTTCTGGGCAAACTTCGTCACAAACTTTAATCATGCAGTTTTTGATGAAATCCCCCTCCGTAAATGGCCGGGCTGATTTAGCGATCTCTTCTGCCAAAATAAAACTGGCCTTGACAGCAGCCTGGCCTTGTGATTTGGCTTTTTTGAACAGAGCCTGTCGAGATTTGAGGCCTCGTTTTAATTCCTCTGCCTTTTGTAGCCTTTGTTCCATGTCCATATTCTTGTTTTTGTCCGCGTGTTTCGTTTCATAATGTCGTCTCAGATTATACTCTTTCAGTACCGCCACACTTTCTCCACACAGAAGACACACAGGTTTTCCAGCTACCTCCGTGAACATATACTCCGACTCCCACCTTGTTTGAAACCCCGGTTCTCAGTGTCCACCTTCCGTTTTGCCATTTTTGATGGGTATCTGAAAGTTAATTTTACTGTGATGCTGACGACTGCTGTGCCAATAAATATTGAAATGAAGCAGCCTACTGCTCGGTGCGTCACCGTTGCATTGTGGGAAATGTAGTATTGGTGCGTGTAAAAGATCTGCGGGCTGCCGGCTTGCTGCGGTCTGCGGGCCGGTTCTAATAATAAATCAAGATCATCCCAGGGGCCGTAAAAAACCTTCTCGCGGGCCGGATGTGGCCCGCGGGCCTTGACTCTGACATATGTGACCTAGATCTTCTCCACAGTTTCTGTCAGACATGGGCCCTGACAGTAAATCTCAGTAAGACATAAAATATTATGGTGTTCTGAAAAAGGTCCAGTTACCAGGACCACCAATACAAATTCCATCTAAACACCATTGCCATAGAGCACAAAAAATGATGCATACCTCAACCTAAACATCAGCGCCACAGGTAACTTCCATGAAGCTGTGAACAATCTGAGAGACAAGGCAAGAAGGGCCTTCAACGCCATCAAAAGGAACATGGAATTCGACATACCAATTAGATCTGGCTAAAAGTACTTGAATCAGTTATTGAACCCAATTGCCCTTTTATGGTTGTGAGGTCTGGGGTCCGCTCACCAACCAAGAATTAACTAAATGGGACAAACACCAAATTGAGAATTAGCGATGCCCGCTAATGATCAAAATCCATAAAATAAATGTTAAATTCCACCACCACCTAAAAGGAAATGATTCCCAAACCTTCCATAGCAAAGCCATCACCTACAGAGAAATTAACCTGGAGAAGAGCCCCCTGAACGAGCTGGTTCTTGGTTGTTCCACTACATGGAACAACCAAGCTCCCTCCCTAAAAAAATAAGTGTCTATCCTACCTCTGAGAGATATAAGATCAGGATTAAATTTTTTCACTTAAGTCTCCATAGATAATTCCCTACATGTTTTCGAGTAATGATTTTATATAATTTTATATAATTGACATAATACGGCCTTAAGGCCAGTTGACTCTTAACAAGGTAACAAAGAGAGACTTCAGAAAGTTTTCAAACCCAGGGGACCTTCAGACGAGTTTTGTGAGGCCTCTGGGCGTCCAAGAGCTTGTACCTGGTCGTGAGAGTTTCCATACAGGGGTCATAATAGTTTTTGGCCAAACCGTTCGGACTCTAATTACTTTCGGGATGTCTCATGGTCTGACAATCACCTCTCTACCTCTGTCACCTTTCACTGCAGAATTGCGACATGGGCTGATGCGGTGGATTGAGATGCATCCAGTCTAAAAAAAACAGATCTCTAGCTCACACTGACAGATTTTTATGGGGATTTTTGAATGATGCTAATTAGATTTCCACAGGGGTTCGGACATTGACCTTAGTGGGTTAAAGGTTTGAAGAGAATCAATTGTATTTTACGTTGAGAATCTCCTCCTTTGTTTCTAGGCTGAGGGGTCAGAGTTGGAGCTATTGCAGAGCCTCCATGACAGTGTGTATGAGCAGGCCCAGGACTGGTACACACTCCTCAACACACAGCTCAGAGAACAGATCAGCAGACAGTATGGAACCATGCCTGACAAGGATAACAACATACAGGTACACACACACACAGACACATGGACCTTGCCGATCACTTCCAGACCAGCACTCATCTAGTATCGAAAATCCCCTGTATCTCCCCATCTCTCTCTCTCTTCCTGTCTCTCTCTCTTCCTGTCTCTCTCCATCAGGCCTCTAACAACGGTCCAGCGTGGTGTTGGTGGTTGTTGTCAGTTCTCCAGCTGGATCCTGCCTACCAGACGACCATCCTGTCCCTGCCCTCCCTCAACGACCGCCTGGGACACCTGCGCATGGTTCTGGAGTACTTCTCCCAGAGCTAGAGAAGAGGAGGAGATAAAGGGATGCAGCTTTACTGGGTTTTCTGCCGCTTATCCAGTACCCTACACAGAGGAGAGGATCAGCTCTACAGACTGGATAATGTGAAACATCACACACACACCCACTAATATATCACTCACACACAGATCCCACATACACGACCTGTCAGGCCCACTCCCCACCCCTGTATCTTCAGCAGGATGTTAGTAGGTTTAGAGCCTGTCGCCATGGAGATCATATGTCTGTGCTTGAACCCATTTTACCTGGCCAAGAGCAGAAAGAGATTGTTTTATCACTTACATGAATAATGTGTTTGTTCGTCGATACATCATAGGTAAAAATCAGATTGAATCAAAGGTGCTTGTTGGGTGAAACTAGCTTGAAATACTTTAAACTATACTGATTCTTGTTTGTGTCCAGCTCGCTAATAATCACTCAAATTAAAGATAGTCACTAACGATGGATATATTGGACTGTCTATCTCTTGTAAATTTTGACATGTTCATTGCGGCCTTCCGGACCTCGTTGAAGACCAAATGCACCCGGGGCAAAATAAGTGTGACACCCCTGCAGTATAAGGTTCAACTCAAACTCTTCTGATTCTTGCCAAGGGATGTAAACCTGGTGGTAATGTCTCAGATAACCACTAGGTGTCCCTGTTCTCACTTCTGTTTCCCTTATCAGCCAAGCATAAAGAACACTGCCATGGCAACTGACCCCCATGCATGACATAACCAGCCATCTCAGAATCAGATGATCTGATTCATGACTGTAAAGTGCTTGAAGAAAAGCTATTTAAAAAAAGTGACACAGATCGCTCTGTCTTACAGAGCTGACAACTTGATTTCCTGGGTAACGCACAATATGCTATTTATAAGGCTTGGGTTAAAGTTATATATAGTTTATAATAATCATATTGTATTTTTGGGGGTTCTTTAAAACCTTGGGAAGCTACTATATTGTGGCAAACACAGTCAGCAGCCATTTTGAGTGACTAGCGCTACAGTATAATTACTATTGCAGTTACTGTATCTTTACTGCCTTGTTACCAATATTGAGTAGGATGTAATATTAGTGTGTTATTGCAGTAATGATCTATTATGAAACATTGAAACATAAAAAGGTGGCGCCTGGGTGAAAATAATAATATTTCAGAGTAATGTAATTAAAGCTGCTGAAGCCTGACTTCTCTTTAGTGTTTGAAGATGTATTGAACAGGGTTCCACCCCAAATGGCACCCTAATCACTTCATTGTGCACTACCTTTGATCAGGGCCGCAATAGGACTGTGGTGAAAAAGTAGTGCACTATATAGGGAATAGGGTGCTATTTGGGATTCAGACCCAGGTCTTTGTTAAATAAGGTGGAAAAAGACAACAGGTGGTACAGCTTAGCTGTTCTACACATGTGTAAACAGGTGTGTTGTTCTGTACACATGCATATGTATGTCTGCACAGGAGGCTGGTGGCACCTTAATTGGTGAGAATGGGCTCGTGGTAATACATTACATTTAAGTCATTTAGCAGACGCTCTTATCCAGAGCGACTTACAAATTGGAATACCTGGAGCAGAATCAGTGGAATGGTGTCAAATACAGTAAACATGGTTTCCAGGTGTTTGAAGCCATTTAATTCGCTCCGTTCCAGACATTATGATGAGCCATTCACCCCACAGCAGCTTCCTGTATGTAAAGTCTTTGGATAGCAGTCCTCCCTCTGACAACACAAACAAGTTGATGCTTTGTTGGACAGTAGAGGTGTGTGTGTATTGAAGAGACTACCTGTGTAATATGAAAGCTACCACTCCTGAGTTCAAATAGTATGGGTTTTCTTTCAAATGCCTGAGTTGCACTTTATTTAGTTTGCCTGAAGCAATAGTCCCAAAAGTGCACACCATGTCCATCAGTCTCAGTCAATCGTTCAAAGTATTTGGAAATAAATCAATCAAATGATATTTCCTTTAACCCAGGTCTGGTAGCTTTCACACCCACAGGCAGGACAGAAAGGAGTTGCCTCCCTACCCTACCCCACCCTAGCTCACACCACCCTCTGCCCCTGTAGCGCCCCCTACCTATGTGGCCCTCTCACCACTAGTGTTGGTGACTACAGTGCCTGGCCACCCACTAGGAGGCAGCATTTTGTGTTTGAGCAGAAGGGAATAGACAAACGTTGTTTTTCTTTTTTGAGTTTATTAGTGCCACATTCCATGGAATGTTGAAACTGCAAATCTTAACATGATTTACTAACATACAGGCTTGAACTGGGTGAAAACACAAGGATGTTTTTCTACTATAATAATTGTGCCATAGATACTGTTATTGTGTGTTTTTTATTTCGAGATTTAGTTGCATTCAGTCATGAAATGTTTATTAAGATTACAACCAACCTTCATCTTAAGCGTTGTAATGAATTCCCCATGTTTTCTATCCGCTGGACAGTGAAGGACCAGCTACCACCTGACACATTAGATTGACCTCATATCGTTTTTCACAGACAGGTGAATCAGCATTGTAACTCGCCTGTTTAGACTACAGTAGTGTAGCTATAATATAGATAATAACCCTCCGTGATTGGACTGACGTGTGTGTGCTAGATTTTGGAGGGGCACATTTAAAGGCCTGACATTACGCAAGACGATACCCCTCCAAAGGACAGACAGACAAATGGACGGATGGTTGGGCACAGGGGCAGGCCGGGCCTCGGCCACAGGTTATTCTGACCTCTGACTTATCCCCTAACATTTAACCTGGTGGCCCATGTTTCCCTCTAACATCGCTGAGGAAGGCCTGCCTTTTGTTAGTTTGGCTTCAGTTGGTTCAGTTGGACGTGGTTGATGCTGACACTTCTGAAAACCACTTTTGGTGCTGGTTTAGACAGGTCATCTAAGTAAAAACCAATCTGACCGGCTATGTACAGTTCAGTACCCACACAGAACCTTAGAACCCACACCAGCTTTCTGAATACGCGCAATACAGCAACGATCATGAGGTCCAGTGTAGACCGACTCGAAAGCTCAGATTTTGACTGGATCACTACAGATCACTGGCTGTCAGACATGTACAAGAAGTGTGTATATCAGTCTTCAGCTGATTGTTTGCCGATGGAAACATTAAGAAGACTTCTGGTCCAATCAAAAACATTGATCACGTTACACTTCGGCCATCTTGAATTCCCCTGGGTAATTCCACTCAAAGGGCCTTTGATCAGGAACAGGCAGAAGTCCACATGGCTTATCCTCATAGGTGATTATGATGTACATGAGGACAGGTAGCGGTCAGTGTCTGTGCTCTATTCAGGAACCAGACTTGACTGTTAAAATGAACAACTGGGTGGAAATTGAGTACAGTTGACTTGTCCTTGATTGAGGCGACTCCCCTCTCGCGTATGATTTCTTATTGGAGAAGAAGACTTCTATTCTTGCACAGTATAATAGATCTGCTTGACCTGTTTTCTCTAATGTTCAGCAGTGGCATCCATGTTATTTTGTCCGACTATTCATCATAAAAATAAAATACTTTCTCCTTTACCTTTTTTTCTTTCTTTTGAATGGTCAGTTGTGTAGGTACACACAGACAGGAAGGGCAGGTGTGTAGCTACACACAGACAGGAAGGGCAGGTGTGTAGCTACACACAGACAGGAAGGGCAGGTGTGTAGCTACACACAGACCGGAAGGGCAGGTGTGTAGCTACACACAGACAGGAAGGGCAGGTGTGTAGCTACACACAGACAGGAAGGGCAGGTGTGTAGCTACACACAGACAGGAAGGGCAGGTGTGTAGCTACACACAGACAGGAAGGGCAGGTGTGTAGCTACACACAGACAGGAAGGGCAGGTGTGTAGCTACACACAGACAGGAAGGGCAGGTGTGTAGCTACACACAGACAGGAAGGGCAGGTGTGTAGCTACACACAGACAGGAAGGGCAGGTGTGTAGCTACACACAGACAGGAAGGGCAGGTGTGTAGCTACACACAGACAGGAAGGGCAGGTGTGTAGCTACACACAGACAGGAAGGGCAGGTGTGTAGCTACACACAGACAGGAAGGGCAGGTGTGTAGCTACACACAGACAGGAAGGGCAGGTGTGTAGCTACACACTGACAGGAAGGGCAGGTGTGTAGCTACACACTGACAGGAATGGGCAGGTGTGTAGCTACACACTGACAGGAATGGGCAGGTGTGTAGCTACACACTGACAGGAATGGGCAGGTGTGTAGGTACACACTGACAGGAATGGGCAGGTGTGTAGGTACACACAGACAGGAATGGTCAGTTGTGTGTGTGTAGCTACACACAGACAGGACTGGTCAGTTGTGTGTGTGTGCGTGTGTGTGTGTAGCTACACACAAAGGAATGGTCAGTTGTGTGTAGCTACACACAGACAGGAATGGTCAGTTGTGCGTGTGTGTAGCTACACACAGACAGGAATGGTCAGTTGTGTGTAGCTACACACAGACAGGAATGGTCAGTTGTGCGTGTGTGTAGCTACACACAGACAGGAAGGGCAGGTGTGTAGCTACACACAGACAGGAAGGGCAGGTGTGTAGCTACACACAGACAGGAAGGGTAGGTGTGTAGCTACACACAGACAGGAAGGGCAGGTGTGTAGCTACACACAGACAGGAAGGGCAGGTGTGTAGCTACACACAGACAGGAAGGGCAGGTGTGTAGCTACACACAGACAGGAAGGGCAGGTGTGTAGCTACACACAGACAGGAAGGGCAGGTGTGTAGCTACACACAGACAGGAAGGGCAGGTGTGTAGCTACACACAGACAGGAAGGGCAGGTGTGTAGCTACACACAGACAGGAAGGGCAGGTGTGTAGCTACACACAGACAGGAAGGGCAGGTGTGTAGCTACACACAGACAGGAAGGGCAGGTGTGTAGCTACACACAGACAGGAAGGGCAGGTGTGTAGCTACACACAGACAGGAAGGGCAGGTGTGTAGCTACACACAGACAGGAAGGGCAGGTGTGTAGCTACACACAGACAGGAAGGGCAGGTGTGTAGCTACACACAGACAGGAATGGGCAGGTGTGTAGCTACACACAGACAGGAATGGGCAGGTGTGTAGCTACACACAGACAGGAATGGGCAGGTGTGTAGCTACACACAGACAGGAATGGGCAGGTGTGTAGCTACACACAGACAGGAATGGGCAGGTGTGTAGCTACACACAGACAGGAATGGGCAGGTGTGTAGCTACACACAGACAGGAATGGGCAGGTGTGTAGCTACACACAGACAGGAATGGGCAGGTGTGTAGCTACACACAGACAGGAATGGGCAGGTGTGTAGCTACACACAGACAGGAATGGGCAGGTGTGTAGCTACACACAGACAGGAAGGGCAGGTGTGTAGCTACACACAGACAGGAATGGGCAGGTGTGTAGCTACACACAGACAGGAATGGGCAGGTGTGTAGCTACACACAGACAGGAATGGGCAGGTGTGTAGCTACAAACAGACAGGAAGGGCAGGTGTGTAGCTACACACTGACAGGAATGGGCAGATGTGTGTGTGTGTGGTGTGTGTGTGTGTGTGTGTAGCTACACACAGAAAGGAATGGTCAGTTGTTTGTGTGTGTGTAGCTACACACAGACAGGAATGGTCAGTTGTGTGTGTGTGTGTAGCTACACACAAAGGAATGGTCAGTTGTGTGTAGCTACACACAGACAGGAATGGTCAGTTGTGTGTAGCTACACACAGACAGGAATGGTCAGTTGTGTGTAGCTACACACAGACAGGAATGGTCAGTTGTGTGTAGCTACACACAGACAGGAATGGTCAGTTGTTTGTGTGTGTGTGTAGCTACACACAGACAGGAATGGTCAGTTGTGCGTGTGTGTAGCTACACACAGACAGGAATGGTCAGTTGTGTGTGTGTGTGTGTAGCTACACACAGACAGGAATGGTCAGGTGTGTGTTTGTGTGTGTGTGTGTGTGTGTTTGTGTGTGTGTGTGTGTGTGTGTAGCTACACACAGACAGGAATGGTCAGTTGTGTGTGTGTGTGTGTGTAGCTACACACAGACAGGAATGGTCAGTTGTGTGTGTGTGTGTGTGTAGCTACACACAGACAGGAATGGTCAGTTGTGTGTGTGTGTTTGTGTAGCTACACACAAAGGAATGGTCAGTTGTGCGTGTGTGTAGCTACACACAAAGTAATGGTCAGTTGTGCGTGTGTGTAGCTACACACAGACAGGAATGGTCAGTTGTGTGTGTGTGTGTAGCTACACACAGACAGGAATGGTCAGGTGTGTGTGTGTGTTTGTGTAGCTACACACAAAGGAATGGTCAGTTGTGCGTGTGTGTAGCTACACACAAAGGAATGGTCAGTTGTGCGTGTGTGTAGCTACACACAGACAGGAATGGTCAGTTGTGTGTGTGTGTGTAGCTACACACAGACAGGAATGGTCAGGTGTGTGTGTGTGTGTGTGTGTGTAGCTACACACAGACAGGAATGGTCAGTTGTGTGTGTGTGTGTAGCTACACACAGACAGGAATGGTCAGTTGTGTGTAGCTACACACAGACAGGAATGGTCAGTTGTGTGTAGCTACACACAGACAGGAATGGTCAGTTGTGTGTAGCTACACACAGACAGGAATGGTCAGTTGTGTGTAGCTACACACAGACAGGAATGGTCAGTTGTGTGTAGCTACACACAGACAGGAATGGTCAGTTGTGCGTGTGTGTAGCTACACACAGACAGGAAGGGCAGGTGTGTAGCTACACACAGACAGGAAGGGCAGGTGTGTAGCTACACACAGACAGGAATGGTCAGTTGTGTAGCTACACACAGACAGGAAGGGCAGGTGTGTAGCTACACACAGACAGGAAGGGTAGGTGTGTATCTACACACAGACAGGAAGGGCAGGTGTGTAGCTACACACAGACAGGAAGGGCAGGTGTGTAGCTACACACAGACAGGAAGGGCAGGTTTGTAGCTACACACAGACAGGAAGGGCAGGTGTGTAGCTACACACAGACAGGAAGGGCAGGTGTTTAGCTACACACAGACAGGAAGGGCAGGTGTGTAGCTACACACAGACAGGAATGGGCAGGTGTGTAGCTACACACAGACAGGAAGGGCAGGTGTGTAGCTACACACAGACAGGAAGGGCAGGTGTGTAGCTACACACAGACAGGAAGGGCAGGTGTGTAGCTACACACAGACAGGAAGGGCAGGTGTGTAGCTACACACAGACAGGAAGGGCAGGTGTGTAGCTACACACAGACAGGAAGGGCAGGTGTGTAGCTACACACAGACAGGAAGGGCAGGTGTGTAGCTACACACAGACAGGAATGGCAGGTGTGTAGCTACACACAGACAGGAATGGGCAGGTGTGTAGGTACACACAGACAGGAATGGGCAGGTGTGTAGCTACACACAGACAGGAATGGGCAGGTGTGTAGCTACACACAGACAGGAAGGGCAGGTGTGTAGCTACACACAGACAGGAAGGGCAGGTGTGTAGCTACACACAGACAGGAATGGGCAGGTGTGTAGGTACACACAGACAGGAATGGGCAGGTGTGTAGCTACACACAGACAGGAATGGGCAGGTGTGTAGCTACGCACAGACAGGAATGGGCAGGTGTGTAGCTACTCACAGACAGGAATGGGCAGGTGTGTAGGTACACACAGACAGGAATGGTCAGTTGTGTGTGAAGCTACACACAGACAGGAATGGTCAGGTGTGTGTGTGTGGTGTGTGTGTGTGTGTGTGTGTGTGTAGCTACACACAGACAGGAATGGTCAGCTGTGTGTGTGTGTGTAGCTACACACAGACAGGAATGGTCAGTTGTGTGTGTGTGTGTAGCTACACACAGACAGGAATGGTCAGTTGTGTGTGTGTGTGTGTGTAGCTACACACAAAGTAATGGTCAGTTGTGTGTAGCTACACACAGACAGGAATGGTCAGTTGTGTGTAGCTACACACAGACAGGAATGGTCAGTTGTGTGTAGCTACACACAGACAGGAATGGTCAGTTGTGTGTAGCTACACACAGACAGGAATGGTCAGTTGTTTGTGTGTGTGTGTAGCTACACACAGACAGGAATGGTCAGTTGTGCGTGTGTGTAGCTACACACAGACAGGAATGGTCAGTTGTGTGTGTGTGTGTGTGTGTAGCTACACACAGACAGGAATGGTCAGGTGTGTGTGTGTGTGTGTGTGTGTGTGTGTGTGTGTGTGTGTGTGTGTGTAGCTACACACAGACAGGAATGGTCAGTTGTGTGTGTGTAGCTACACACAGACAGGAATGGTCAGTTGTGTGTGTGTGTGTAGCTACACACAGACAGGAATGGTCAGTTGTGTAGCTACACACAGACAGGAAGGGCAGGTGTGTAGCTACACACAGACAGTAAGGGCAGGTGTGTAGCTACACACAGACAGGAAGGGTAGGTGTGTAGCTACACACAGACAGGAAGGGTAGGTGTGTAGCTACACACAGACAGGAAGGGTAGGTGTGTAGCTACACACAGACAGGAAGGGCAGGTGTGTAGCTACACACAGACAGGAAGGGCAGGTGTGTAGCTACACACAGACAGGAAGGGCAGGTGTGTAGCTACACACAGACAGGAAGGGCAGGTGTGTAGCTACACACAGACAGGAAGGGCAGGTGTGTAGCTACACACAGACAGGAAGGGCAGGTGTGTAGCTACACACAGACAGGAAGGGCAGGTGTGTAGCTACACACAGACAGGAAGGGCAGGTGTGTAGCTACACACAGACAGGAAGGGCAGGTGTGTAGCTACACACAGACAGGAAGGGCAGGTGTGTAGCTACACACAGACAGGAAGGGCAGGTGTGTAGCTACACACAGACAGGAATGGGCAGGTGTGTAGCTACACACAGAAAGGAATGGTCAGTTGTGTGTAGCTACACACAGACAGGAATGGTCAGTTGTGTGTAGCTACACACAGACAGGAATGGTCAGTTGTGTGTAGCTACACACAGACAGGAATGGTCAGTTGTGTGTAGCTACACACAGACAGGAATGGTCAGTTGTGCGTGTGTGTAGCTACACACAGACAGGAAGGGCAGGTGTGTAGCTACACACAGACAGGAAGGGCAGGTGTGTAGCTACACACAGACAGGAATGGTCAGTTGTGTGTGAAGCTACACACAGACAGGAATGGTCAGGTGTGTGTGTGTGGTGTGTGTGTGTGTGTGTGTGTGTAGCTACACACAGACAGGAATGGTCAGCTGTGTGTGTGTGTGTAGCTACACACAGACAGGAATGGTCAGTTGTGTGTGTGTGTGTGTGTGTAGCTACACACAAAGTAATGGTCAGTTGTGTGTAGCTACACACAGACAGGAATGGTCAGTTGTGTGTAGCTACACACAGACAGGAATGGTCAGTTGTGTGTAGCTACACACAGACAGGAATGGTCAGTTGTGTGTAGCTACACACAGACAGGAATGGTCAGTTGTTTGTGTGTGTGTGTAGCTACACACAGACAGGAATGGTCAGTTGTGCGTGTGTGTAGCTACACACAGACAGGAATGGTCAGTTGTGTGTGTGTGTGTGTGTAGCTACACACAGACAGGAATGGTCAGGTGTGTGTGTGTGTGTGTGTGTGTGTAGCTACACACAGACAGGAATGGTCAGTTGTGTGTGTGTAGCTACACACAGACAGGAATGGTCAGTTGTGTGTGTGTGTGTGTGTAGCTACACACAGACAGGAATGGTCAGTTGTGTAGCTACACACAGACAGGAAGGGCAGGTGTGTAGCTACACACAGACAGGAAGGGCAGGTGTGTAGCTACACACAGACAGGAAGGGTAGGTGTGTAGCTACACACAGACAGGAAGGGTAGGTGTGTAGCTACACACAGACAGGAAGGGCAGGTGTGTAGCTACACACAGACAGGAAGGGCAGGTGTGTAGCTACACACAGACAGGAAGGGCAGGTGTGTAGCTACACACAGACAGGAAGGGCAGGTGTGTAGCTACACACAGACAGGAAGGGCAGGTGTGTAGCTACACACAGACAGGAAGGGCAGGTGTGTAGCTACACACAGACAGGAAGGGCAGGTGTGTAGCTACACACAGACAGGAAGGGCAGGTGTGTAGCTACACACAGACAGGAAGGGCAGGTGTGTAGCTACACACAGACAGGAAGGGCAGGTGTGTAGCTACACACAGACAGGAAGGGCAGGTGTGTAGCTACACACAGACAGACAGGAAGGTAGCTACAGGTGTGTAGCTACACACAGACAGGAAGGGCAGGTGTGTAGCTACACACAGACAGGAAGGGCAGGTGTGTAGCTACACACAGACAGGAAGACAGGCAGGTGTGTAGCTACACACAGACAGGAAGGGCAGGTGTGTAGCTACACACAGACAGGAAGGGCAGGTGTGTAGCTACACACAGACAGGAAGGGCAGGTGTGTAGCTACACACAGACAGGAAGGGCAGGTGTGTAGCTACACACAGACAGGAAGGGCAGGTGTGTAGCTACACACAGACAGGAAGGGCAGGTGTGTAGCTACACACAGACAGGAAGGGCAGGTGTGTAGCTACACACAGACAGGAAGGGCAGGTGTGTAGCTACACACAGACAGGAAGGGCAGGTGTGTAGCTACACACAGACAGGAAGGGCAGGTGTGTAGCTACACACAGACAGGAAGGGCAGGTGTGTAGCTACACACAGACAGGAAGGGCAGGTGTGTAGCTACACACAGACAGGAAGGGCAGGTGTGTAGCTACACACAGACAGGAATGGGCAGGTGTGTAGCTACACACAGACAGGAATGGGCAGGTGTGTAGCTACACACTGACAGGAATGGGCAGGTGTTTAGGTACACACTGACAGGAATGGGCAGGTGTTTAGGTACACACAGACAGGAATGGTCAGTTGTGTGTGTGTGTGTGTGTGTGTTTGTGTGTGTGTGTGTGTGTAGCTACACACAGACAGGAATGGTCAGTTGTGTGTGTGTGTAGCTACACACAGACAGGAATGTTCAGTTGTGTGTGTGTGTGTAGCTACACACAGACAGGAATGGTCAGTTGTGTGTGTGTGTGTGTGTGTGTGTGTAGCTACACACAGACAGGAATGGTCAGTTGTGTGTAGCTACACACAGACAGGAATGGTCAGTTGTGTGTGTGTGTAGCTACACACAGACAGGAATGGTCAGTTGTGTGTGTGTGTGTGTGTGTGTGTGTAGCTACACACAGACAGGAATGGTCAGTTGTGTGTGTGTGTGTGTGTGTGTGTGTGTGTGTGTGTGGGTACACACAGACAGGTGTGTTGTACTGCTTCCATACTACGTTGCTTCATACTAAGTAGTTAGTACACTAGTGTGGATATTGGATCAGAGCCAATGATTGGGAACGATTTTGACACGTAAGGACACAAGTGTCATCATCAGAGACTTCAGTTAATTTAGTGTTCTCTGGCCAGTGTAGTTCTATGGATTGAGATATATTCATTAAATGGTAGAGAAAAGTATTGTCCAGGAAGCCATTCTAGCCTACTACACTACTGTTTGTCTAAACAGTTGATATGCCTGGAAACCGTAAAATACTTTATGGATTTATTTGCTTCAAATATCCCTGGATGATGATGTTTCAAATGTTAATATTATAAATAATGTTATTCAAATGAAATTGTATGTTGTGTTTTTTTAAATACATTTGATTGATTAATTGTTTGTTTGAATGATGTTTTGATGATTGGCAATCAAATGTTACCCAGAAACCCTTGGAGTGGAGACGTCCAGGCAGAGATAGTTGAGTGGCATTGACTGATGTAACCTGGAAAATCTTGCCTTGATCCGAGTGAGGACATTGGTCAATTGCCGATGCTCCTGATAGGAGCCAATGGCTTAAATAAAGTCAATCGTACATTTATTGATCTATCAGGAAGTGGAGTAGAGTTATTATATTATTCCCAAGAACTTTTTTCATGCTCAACAGTTTCTCGTGTGAATCAAGAACGGTCCACCACCCAAAGGACATCCAGCCAACTTGACACAACTGTGGGTAACGTTGGCGTCAACATGGACCAGCATCCCTGTGGAACGCTTTTGACAGCTTATAAAATCCATCCCCTTGACATATTGAGGCAGTTCTGAGGGCAAAGGGGGGTGCATCTCAATATTAAGGTCTTTCCTAATGTTTTGCACACTCTATGTATATCCTCTGTAGCTGTTGGTAGAGTGGCGCTTGCCACACTGTGTTCTTTTCCCAGGACCACCCACATGTTAATATACATGTATGCAGGCATGCCTATAATCCACTTTGGATAAAAGCGTCTGCTAAATAGCATTTAATATTATTATTATTATTATGTTAGAATCTCTCTAAAATGTATACAGATGTAATGACCAAAGCCCCCACCGGGGGTCAGTGTGTAGCTATGTATGGACATCTGGAGTTCTATGGAACAGGAAGTCGAGCGAATTACTCTGTTGAAGAGAACAGTTGTTCAAGAGAGAGCAATAGTAATGGCGTCTTTTTGTAAGCATTAATTCCTCCATGGTTTGTTGGACAAAGCCTATGGGAAAATGGATGGAGTTTTTGTAGGGTTTTTGGATAAACGCTGAATATGAAGTCTGGTAAACACAGGATTAGGAGACATTATACATATCATTTTTGTTCTATGATATAATCTTCCTCAGCTAACATTACTACTTTGTTGTGAATGTTTAACCATTTCTGTAATAAAAACAGTCACAGAGAGCACATAAAGGCTTCCTAAATCATGAAAGTCATGTTAACTGACTGACATTACCCCGTAGAACAAAACGTAGAAGGTCTAAGTCTGTGTTAACTTTATTTTTGGTGTTTATTCCAAAACCATATTCTTTCCCCATTATTTTCCCCATAGGAATATCTGAATGAACCAGATGTAGCTTATTTCCAGTTTTGGGACTACAAACTGGCTCGCTCTATTCAAGAGAGTCAACATAAAGCCAAATGAAACCACTTGCAGTGCATTTTACATGGAGTGTACCAGCCTAGGGTACCTTACAGACAACTGAAGGCAAGCTGATTAAAACAATACTAGGTTGTGTGTGTGTGGCACATGTGTGTATGAGACAGAAACATGGATGCATATCTATTTCAACAGAAAATACTTCCAAAGTGAATGGGAGAATGTCACTATATTATTGCCTTGAGCTTTCTGGGCATGGTCCCAGTTGGTATTAGATAGAATGTTGCGGCCCCTCCCGCCTTTGGGGGAAGGAAACCCTTGGTTACCTAGGTTACTCCATTGGCTCACAGCAAAAACTTGACCTTTTTCAAACACAATTTTCTTGTCTGCTTGTTTTAGTCAATTACATTAGTACATTTAAGAACAGTACAGCATGTCTGAAGAGGACCTTTCAACATGGCGTCTCCCTACCGTTCTCACCTCCTAGACATGAGTGAGTGGAGTTACAAACTATACTAAACAAGTTAGGTCGTACCTGTGATGAAATGTTTTCCATACACAGCTACGTGTAGCCTACTTGGAGATCGAGGCCCACATTTACCACATCTCCCACTGCAAATAGCCTGAAGCCACAGGGCTCTTCCAAATAGCCTGAAGCCACAGGGCTCTTCCAAATAGCCTGAAGCCACAGGGCTCTTCCAAATAGCCTGAAGCCACAGGGCTCTTCCAAATAGCCTGAAGCCACAGGGCTCTTCCAAATAGCCTGAAGCCACAGGGCTCTTCCATATAGCCTGAAGCCACAGGGCTCTTCCATATAGCCTGAAGCCACAGGGCTCTTCCAAATAGCCTGAAGCCACAGGGCTCTTCCAAATAGCCTGAAGCCACAGGGCTCTTCTCGCAGCCTCTATTTCTCTACCTGGGAGCATTGCGGTTGGGATTTTGTTACCTGGTTGCCTGTACATTGTGCTACTGAGTGGTGCAGTGGTCTAAGACACTGCATCTCAGTGCCAGAGGCGTCACTGCAGTACCTGGTTCGAATCCACGTCACATCCGGTTGTCATTGGGAGTCCCATAGGGCGGCGCACAATTGTCCCAGCGTCGTCCGGGGTAGGCCGCCATTGTAAATAAGAATTTGTTCTTAACTAACTTGCCTAGTTAAATAATGTCTAAATAAACGTTGAACAACACACAGTTATCTGTGTGTCTGATGGTGATGAGAGAGCACTATTACCAACTATTACTTACTATAGCAAGTGTCAAAATTCCACAAATCATCAGAAGCAAAAAAACAAATGTAATTTCCTTGGTGCCAATCAGAAATGAGTAAAAGGGATGACATTAATGTCTTCCACTGTGTATTCTTCATCTAAAGAGTCAGTCAAGCACGAAACCATACACACACGCACACACTGAGTGCCACTTAGTTGCTATAGGAACAGAGAGCTGATAGGTGAGAGGGAAACTCAAAGTGGAGAGCAGGATTATCAATTAGAAAATGAACGAACTTTGTCCTTGAAGTGTGAAATGTTTTGAGAGACAATTTGTACTAAGCTAATACAGGAAGATATGTGTACGGAGGTATGAATGAAGGGAGGGGATAGAGAGAGACCGAGGGAGAGAGAGACAGTGGAAGAGAGCGAGCACTCAATTTGACAAATCTGTGTGTTTTCTGTGGCGCTCTTTGCCCTTTTTATGCGGCGCTAGGGATTAGAATGATTTGACAGGATGCTGAGTGTGTCTGCGTGCGTGTGTGTGTTTGCATATGTGAGGGTAAAGCACTGATGAAGGTGGCTTGTTTCTCTGCTGTATAATCCCGACAACACTGTGATAAACCCACTGGTGTGCACAGCACCCATCCTCCCTCTGTCTCTGTGATAAACCCTGGAGAACCCAGCACCCATCCTCCCTCTGTCTCTGTGATAAACCCTGGAGAACCCAGCGCCCATCCTCCCTCTGTCTCTGTGACAAACCCTGGAGAACCCAGCACCCATCCTCCCTCTGTCTCTGTGATAAACCCTGGAGAACCCAGCACCCATCCTCCCTCTGTCTCTGTGATAAACCCTGGAGAACCCAGCGCCCATCCTCCCTCTGTCTCTGTGACAAACCCTGGAGAACCCAGCACCCATCCTCCCTCTGTCTCTGTGATAAACCCTGGAGAACCCAGCACCCATCCTCCCTCTGTCTCTGTGATAAACCCTGGAGAACCCAGCGCCCATCCTCCCTCTGTCTCTGTGACAAACCCTGGAGAACCCAGCACCCATCCTCCCTCTGTCTCTGTGATAAACCCTGGAGAACCCAGCGCCCATCCTCCCTCTGTCTCTGTGACAAACCCTGGAGAACCCAGCACCCATCCTCCCTCTGTCTCTGTGATAAACCCTGGAGAACCCAGCGCCCATCCTCCCTCTGTCTCTGTGATAAACCCTGGAGAACCCAGCGCCCATCCTCCCTCTGTCTCTGTGACAAACCCTGGAGAACCCAGCACCCATCCTCCCTCTGTCTCTGTGATAAACCCTGGAGAACCCAGCGCCCATCCTCCCTCTGTCTCTGTGATAAACCCTGGAGAACCCAGCACCCATCCTCCCTCTGTCTCTATATGTGTCTCTGAGAGGGTAAACATATCAAACACCACGTTCTGCTACAGCTCAGGGAACAGAGTAATCAGACACACTGATGGAGGCAATCAGGGAACTACAGAGACTCAGAGAGACCCGAGAGGGATTCAATTATATTTTTCCTCTTCCTCTCCTCTCCCTCACTCTCTCCCTCCCTCTTTTTCCTCTCCCTCTCCTCTCCTCTCCCTCACTCTCTCCCTCCCTCTTTTTCCTCTCCCTCTCCTCTCCTCTCATCTCCCTCACTCTCTCCCTCTCCTCTCCTCTCCTCTCCTTTCTCTCCCTCTCCTCTCCTCTCCTCTCCCCCTCCTCTCCTCTCCTCTCCCTCACTCTCTCCCTCTCCTCTCCTCTCCTTTCTCTCCCTCTCCTCTCCTCTCCTCCTCTCCTCTCCTCTCCCTCTCCTCTCCCTCTCCTCTCCTCTCCTCTCCTCTCCCTCCTCTCCTCTCCTCTCCTCTCCTCTCCTCTCCTCTCCTCTCCTCTCCTCTCCTTTCACTCTCATCTCCTCTCCTCTCCTCTCCCTCTCCCTCCCTCTCCCTCTCCTCTCCTCTCCTCTCCCTCTCCCTCTCCTCTCCTCTCCTCTCCTCTCACTCTCACTCTCACTCTCACTCTCCTCTCCCTCACTCTCTCCTCTCCTCTCCTCTCCTCTCCTCTCCTCTCCACAGACAGGTGAAAAAAAGCTGCAACAAACTCTGACAGGAAACACTGTGCATTGGGTGACAAACTTGAAACGTCTTTTTTAACAGCTAAGATTTATGACTTGTTCCCTGGGGGGAATTTAAACTCTACTCAGGTGGAAAACTCTTCAAACTTTGTTCCCCTTTGTGGTTGATGGAGCTCCACAGCTCCGTCACATACCTGTCACTGGGGAAAAGAAAGAAAGAGAATATCTTGATGCCAGTTGGACCGCCCCGTGGTGAGACGGAGGATGGGTGACACAGGAAGCTGTGTCGTTGCGGGGGATGTGATGTCATCTGATCAGCTCACTGAGTGAACTCCTGCTGAGAGACAGCTGGCTGCTAGTGCTCTTCACTTCACTTCCTTCTCTCACTCTTTCCCTCTTCCTTTCCCTCCCTTTTTCTCTATTCCCCCCTACCTGTTCCCCAGATAATGTTTCCAGTTGAGCCTTTGGCTTGGTTATTACAATAAACCCTATGACAAAGGGAGGATAGAAAGAGTCTAGTGAGAGAAAGAGTCTAACTTCCTCTGGAAGTTATTCTGTCTGAACCAAGAAGTAACCAGACAAAAGGGTTTGGGTTAAGGCTATGGGCAGGGAAATGGTTAAACGTAACCCGAGCTTCATGTCCACACCCCAGTTCAACTTCAACCGTAACCATAAACCCTAACCCTATGGTATCAGACATTGGTATGACTCTATAAATAGAATGAATAGAACAGGCGTCCCCATTCAAGCCAATTAATTGGTCATTCTATTTATGTGGGTGTGACTTGATAAGACTTGTATTTATTGTTTTTCCACATTACCAGCACAACAATCAATGAGACAAAACAACACACAGCATATAGATGCATCACACAATTATATTATCCAATAATGCCTGAATACATATACAAACACACCATTCTAGATGCTACATCAGATCACATCCGACACACGTACATTACCCACTAGTAGGTCTCTATAATGACTCTATGTATTCTAACCAGGGATCTCAGCTCTTGTGAAAGGACTATCTTGCATGTCATTTCTCATGTTTTTCTAGTGGCGAAAACAGACCTCATTAATCCATTGAAGGATAGTAGGAGGATCCTTATGGTTTCACCTTCTTTAAAATCTAAGGGCCTGGGCTGACTTTCTACTGAGCTAACATATGGAATTGTTTTAAGACGGTCATACCAAGGACACTTAACTATTTTATTTTCAATTTTAGGACCACTGTACGTATACATTTAAATATATATCAGCAGTTCAAACATTAACAAAGGGATGAGCCTGGTCTCAAATTCATAGACAGAGCTATGGATGCAAGGACTGACCGTCAATGACATCTCAATTATAGTTTAACCATGTTTTGAGTCTATATGGTGTGTGTTTACATTTACTTTGTTTACAAACATCGGAGTAAAACAAGCATTTTTGGGGGTTCTGATGGGTGACAACAGTTGGATTAAGCTGATGCATTTCTAAATGATATTTTTCAAGAATCAATGGGGATATATCATTCATTTATTAGTCCAAAAATGGATGTAGCAACTGCAGTTTGCCCCTTTAAACATTGCATTTGTCCTTACTGCTATCAGCCCATAGAAACGTATTGAATAACTGGTTCATACATGTAAAAACATTTAAATCAAAAGGAAAGGTGTTTTGAAGTATATCCTATATCTAAGAGATACAAGAAACCCCCATAGAGGGGTCATATTAGTGTGTAGCCCAAAAGGGTTGGACAGACGACAGACGTTGGCACATCAGCGGTACCGGTACAGGGTTACCTTCAGACGAGTCATGTGACACTTGTGGGATTTGTAGAGCAAAATGGAGAACACCGTCGTGTTCATGAGAGTCTCTTCTTTTCATAGAGGGGTCATAGACGTTTTCGTGATGTCTCCTGGTCTGACAAACACCGCTATGGCTCTGCCACCTTCAACCCCGGATGCTACAGACGTTTCGTGATGTCTCCTGGTCTGACAAACACCGCTGTGGCTCTGCCACCTTCCACCCCGTGTGCTACAGACGTTTTCGTGATGTCTCCTGGTCTGACAAACACCGCTGTGGCTCTGCCACCTTCCACCCCGGATGCTACAGACGTTTTCGTGATGTCTCCTGGTCTGACAAACACCGCTGTGGCTCTGCCACCTTCCACCCGGATGCTACAGACGTTTTCGTGATGTCTCCTGGTCTGACAAACACCGCTGTGGCTCTGCCACCTTCCACCCGGATGCTACAGACGTTTTCGTGATGTCTCCTGGTCTGACAAACACCGCTGTGGCTCTGCCACCTTCCACCCCGGATGCTACAGACGTTTTCGTGATGTCTCCTGGTCTGACAAACACCGCTGTGGCTCTGCCACCTTCCACCCCGGATGCTACAGACGTTTTCGTGATGTCTCCTGGTCTGACAAACACCGCTGTGGCTCTGCCACCTTCCACCCGGGTGCTACAGACGTTTTCGTGATGTCTCCTAGTCTGACAAACACCGCTGTGGCTCTGCCACCTTCAACCCCGGGTGCTACAGACGTTTTCGTGATGTCTCCTGGTCTGACAAACACCGCTGTGGCTCTGCCACCTTCAACCCCGGATGCTACAGACGTTTTCGTGATGTCTCCTAGTCTGACAAACACCTCTGTGGCTCTGCCACCTTCAACCCCGGGTGCTACAGACGTTTTCGTGATGTCTCCTGGTCTGACAAACACCGCTGTGGCTCTGCCACCTTCAACCCCGGATGCTACAGACGTTTTCGTGATGTCTCCTAGTCTGACAAACACCGCTGTGGCTCTGCCACCTTCCACCCCAGATGCTACAGACGTTTTCGTGATGTCTCCTGGTCTGACAAACACCGCTGTGGCTCTGCCACCTTCCACCCCAGATGCTACAGACGTTTTCGTGATGTCTCCTGGTCTGACAAACACCGCTGTGGCTCTGCCACCTTCCACCCCAGATGCTACAGACGTTTTTGTGATGTCTCCTGGTCTGACAAACACCGCTGTGGCTCTGCCACCTTCCACCCCAGATGCTACAGACGTTTTCGTGATGTCTCCTAGTCTGACAAACACCGCTGTGGCTCTGCCACCTTCCACCCCGGATGCTACAGACGTTTTCGTGATGTCTCCTGGTCTGACAAACACCGCTGTGGCTCTGCCACCTTCCACCCCAGATGCTACAGACGTTTTCGTGATGTCTCCTGGTCTGACAAACACCGCTGTGGCTCTGCCACCTTCCACCCCAGATGCTACAGACGTTTTCGTGATGTCTCCTAGTCTGACAAACACCGCTGTGGCTCTGCCACCTTCCACCCCGGATGCTACAGACGTTTTCGTGATGTCTCCTGGTCTGACAAACACCGCTGTGGCTCTGCCACCTTCAACCCCGGATGCTACAGACGTTTCGTGATGTCTCCTGGTCTGACAAACACCGCTGTGGCTCTGCCACCTTCCACCCCGTGTGCTACAGACGTTTTCGTGATGTCTCCTGGTCTGACAAACACCGCTGTGGCTCTGCCACCTTCCACCCCGGATGCTACAGACGTTTTCGTGATGTCTCCTGGTCTGACAAACACCGCTGTGGCTCTGCCACCTTCCACCCCGGATGCTACAGACGTTTTCGTGATGTCTCCTGGTCTGACAAACACCGCTGTGGCTCTGCCACCTTCCACCCCGGATGCTACAGACGTTTTCGTGATGTCTCCTGGTCTGACAAACACCGCTGTGGCTCTGCCACCTTCCACCCCGGATGCTACAGACGTTTTCGTGATGTCTCCTGGTCTGACAAACACCGCTGTGGCTCTGCCACCTTCCACCCCGGATGCTACAGACGTTTTCGTGATGTCTCCTGGTCTGACAAACACCGCTGTGGCTCTGCCACCTTCCACCCCGGGTGCTACAGACGTTTTCGTGATGTCTCCTAGTCTGACAAACACCGCTGTGGCTCTGCCACCTTCAACCCCGGGTGCTACAGACGTTTTCGTGATGTCTCCTGGTCTGACAAACACCGCTGTGGCTCTGCCACCTTCAACCCCGGATGCTACAGACGTTTTCGTGATGTCTCCTAGTCTGACAAACACCTCTGTGGCTCTGCCACCTTCAACCCCGGGTGCTACAGACGTTTTCGTGATGTCTCCTGGTCTGACAAACACCGCTGTGGCTCTGCCACCTTCAACCCCGGATGCTACAGATGTTTTCGTGATGTCTCCTAGTCTGACAAACACCGCTGTGGCTCTGCCACCTTCCACCCCAGATGCTACAGACGTTTTCGTGATGTCTCCTGGTCTGACAAACACCGCTGTGGCTCTGCCACCTTCCACCCCAGATGCTACAGACGTTTTCGTGATGTCTCCTGGTCTGACAAACACCGCTGTGGCTCTGCCACCTTCCACCCCAGATGCTACAGACGTTTTTGTGATGTCTCCTGGTCTGACAAACACCGCTGTGGCTCTGCCACCTTCCACCCCAGATGCTACAGACGTTTTCGTGATGTCTCCTAGTCTGACAAACACCGCTGTGGCTCTGCCACCTTCCACCCCGGATGCTACAGACGTTTTCGTGATGTCTCCTGGTCTGACAAACACCGCTGTGGCTCTGCCACCTTCCACCCCAGATGCTACAGACGTTTTTCGTGATGTCTCCTAGTCTGACAAACACCGCTGTGGCTCTGCCACCTTCCACCCCGGATGCTACAGACGTTTTCGTGATGTCTCCTGGTCTGACAAACACCGCTGTGGCTCTGCCACCTTCCACCCCGGATGCTACAGACGTTTTCGTGATGTCTCCTGGTCTGACAAACACCGCTGTGGCTCTGCCACCCTCCACCCCGGATGCTACAGACGTTTTCGTGATGTCTCCTGGTCTGACAAACACCGCTGTGGCTCTGCCACCTTCCACCCCGTGTGCTACAGACGTTTTCGTGATGTCTCCTGGTCTGACAAACACCGCTGTGGCTCTGCCACCTTCCACCACGGATGCTACAGACGTTTTCGTGATGTCTCCTGGTCTGACAAACACCACTGTGGCTCTGCCACCTTCCACCCCGGATGCTACAGACGTTTTCGTGATGTCTCCTGGTCTGACAAACACCGCTGTGGCTCTGCCACCTTCCACCCCAGATGCTACAGACGTTTTCGTGATGTCTCCTGGTCTGACAAACACCGCTGTGGCTCTGCCACCTTCCACCCCGGATGCTACAGACGTTTTCCTGATGTCTCCTGGTCTGACAAACACCGCTGTGGCTCTGCCACCTTCCACCCCGGATGCTACAGACGTTTTCCTGATGTCTCCTGGTCTGACAAACACCGCTGTGGCTCTGCCACCTTCCATCCCGGATGCTACAGACGTTTCGTGATGTCTCCTGGTCTGACAAACACCGCTGTGGCTCTGCCACCTTCCACCCCGGATGCTACAGACGTTTTCGTGATGTCTCCTGGTCTGACAAACACCGCTGTGGCTCTGCCACCTTCCACCCCGGATGCTACAGACGTTTTCGTGATGTCTCCTGGTCTGACAAACACCGCTGTGGCTCTGCCACCTTCCACCCCGGATGCTACAGACGTTTTCGTGATGTCTCCTGGTCTGACAAACACCGCTGTGGCTCTGCCACCTTCCACCCCGGATGCTACAGACGTTTTCGTGATGTCTCCTGGTCTGACAAACACCGCTGTGGCTCTGCCACCCTCCACCCGGATGCTACAGACGTTTTCGTGATGTCTCCTGGTCTGACAAACACCGCTGTGGCTCTGCCACCTTCCACCCGGGTGCTACAGACGTTTTCGTGATGTCTCCTGGTCTGACAAACACCGCTGTGGCTCTGCCACCTTCCACCCCGGATGCTACAGACGTTTTCGTGATGTCTCCTGGTCTGACAAACACCGCTGTGGCTCTGCCACCTTCCACCCCAGATGCTACAGACGTTTCGTGATGTCTCCTGGTCTGACAAACACCGCTGTGGCTCTGCCACCTTCCACCCCAGATGCTACAGACGTTTCGTGATGTCTCCTGGTCTGACAAACATCGCTGTGGCTCTGCCACCTTCCACCCCAGATGTGGAAGGTTGACATCGGCTGAAGCGGGAGATTGAGACATGAGTCCATGAAAAAAATATCTCTGCCTTAAACAGACAGGTTTGATGGGTATTTTTTATTATGCCAATTAGATTTCCGCCGAGCCACAGACAATGACTCTGGCTAAAGAAATTCTTTATTCTCTGAGAAGTGAGATGTAGATTGGACAGATCATCAAGGATTGTCCTCATGGGAGTTAAATCTACTTGCCTGTGAAGGATATTTTCATTCTTCAGCCAACACTGTTAATGTTTAGGGCTGGCTCATGTCAGGTATTACAGAGTTCCTGTCTCTGCTTTACATTGAGGGCAGTGTGGAGAGGAGGCATTTTTAAAGGTGTTAGATAAGATGTATGAATACATTTGTACTGAAAGAGCTTGTATCTTTTATTAATGTAAACTCTATTGGGATTGCTAATTCATTTCAGACCGTTGATCTTCTGTGATCGGGGTCCCAAGAGCCCCCCCCCATTTCTCTTTCACCCTTGTTGTGGTAGCTTTGGCATACTCTGTTAATAGGCTATGGGTTTGTGATATGTGTTTGCTTATGTTTGGTTTGAGTAAAAGAGATTTGAGTGATGGTTGTTTGGGTGGACCCAGTGAGCCTCCCTGCCTAGTCTGGATGAATGGATAGGACTTCTGATAGTTGTGTAAGAGTATGTATCTCTCTTCTATTGGTATCTGATTGGCTATCTCTCTCCGAACTGGTATCTGATTGGCTACCTTTCTCCTACCTGGTATGTGATTGGCAACTTTTCTCCTGCTGGTATCTAACCAAAGGCAGATATCCTAGCGATTAGAGTGTTGGGCCAGTAACCAGAAGGTTGCTAGTTTGAATCCCTGAGCTGAGGAGGTGAAACATGTGTCAATGTGCCTTTAACCCTAATTGCTTCAGGGTCGCTGTTAATAATTGCAAAACCTGGTCTTGATTCCACTCTCCGATGTTGTCTCAGGGAGAGTTGGGATATGCCCAAAAAACAAACATTCCCAATGAATACACAATAGGACAAATATATCTGTCCAACTTGGAATCTGATTGTCTGTCTCTCCACCTGCCTGTTATCAGAGTGGACACTTGTCATTATCACATGGCTCTGTGGTCTTTTTCCTTGAGCATTGTTTTGTCTCGCTGTTGTCGTGGAGATGGAGCTGGCGGTGTGAGTGTGTGTGTGTTTTACCAGCATTGCAGGACACTAGAGGAGGCATATAACTCCGGCGCCGACAGAGATGGCCGCGTCGCTTTGCGTTCCTAGAAAACTATGCAGTTTTTTGTTTTTTTACATGTTATTTCTTACATTGGTACCCCAGGTCATCTTAGGTTTCATTACGTACAGTCGAGAAGAACTACTGAATATAAGATCAACGTCAACTCACCATCAGTACGACCAAGAATATGACTTTCGCGAACTGGATCCTGTGTTCTGCCTTTCAACCAGGACAACGGAATGGATCCCGGCCGGCAACCCAAAAAAACGACTTCGTAAAAGAGGGAAACGAGGCGGTGTTCTGGTCAGACTACGTAGACGGGCACATCGTGCCCCACTTCCTAACATTCTTCTCGCCAATGTCCAGTCTCTTGACAACAAGGTTGATGAAATCCGAGCAAGGGTAGCAACAACATTGACGAATACGCTGATTCGGTGTGCGAGTTCATTAGAACGTGCGTTGAAGATGTCGTTCCCATAGCAACGATTAAAACATTCCATAACCAGAAACCGTGGAATGATGGCAGCATTCGCGTAAAACTGAAAGCGCGAACCACTGCTTTTAATCAGGGCAAGGTGACTGGTAATATGACTGAATACAAACAGTGCAGCTATTCCCTCCGTAAGGCAATCAAACAAGCTAAGCGTCAGTATAGAGACAAAGTAGAATCTCAATTCAACGGCTCAGACACAAGAGGTATGTGGCAGGGTCTACAGTCAATCACGGACTATAAGAATAAATCCAGCTCAGTCACGGACCAGGATGTCTAGCTCCCAGGCAGACTAAATAACTTTTTTGCCCGCTTTGAGGACAATACAGTGCCACTGACATGGCCTGCAACGGAAACATGCGGTCTCTCCTTCACTGCAGCCGAGGTGAGTAAAACATTTAAACGTGTTAACCCTCGCAGGGCTGCAGGCCCAGACGGCATCCCCAGCCGCGCCCTCAGAGCATGCGCAGACCAGCTGGCTGGTGTGTTTACGGACATATTCAATCAATCCCTATACCAGTCTGCTGTTCCCACATGCTTCAAGAGGGCCACCATTGTTCCTGTTCCCAAGAAAGCTAAGGTAACTGAGCTAAACGACTACCGCCTCGTAGCACTCACTTCCGTCATCATGAAGTGCTTTGAGAGACTAGTCAAGGACCATATCACCTCCACCCTACCTGACACCCTAGACCCACTCCAATTTGCTTACCGCCCAAATAGGTCCACAGACGACGCAATCTCAACCACACTGCACACTGCCCTAACCCATCTGGACAAGAGGAATACCTATGTGAGAATGCTGTTCATCGACTACAGCTCGGCATTTAACACCATAGTACCCTCCAAGCTCGTCATCAAGCTCGAGTCCCTGGGTTTAGACCCCGCCCTGTGCAACTGGGTACTGGACTTCCTGACGGGCCACCCCCAGGTGGTGAGGGGTAGGCAACAACATCTCCACCTCGCTGATCCTCAACCCTGGGGCCCCACAAGGGTGCGTTCTGAGCCCACTCCTGTACTCCCTGTTCACCCACGACTGAGCGGCAACACTCGCCTCCAACTCAATCATCAAGTTTGCGGATGACACAACAGTGGTAGGCTTGATTACCAACAATGACGAGACGGCCTACAGGGAGGAGGTGAGGGCCCTCGGAGTGTGGTGTCAGGACAATAACCTCACACTCAACATCAACAAAACTAAGGAGATGATTGTGGACTTCAGGAAACAGCAGAGGGAACACCCCCCTATCCACATTGATGGAACAGTAGTGGAGAGGGTAGTAAGTTTTAAGTTCCTCGGCATACACATCACAGACAAACTGAATTGGTCCACTCACACAGACAGCATCGCGAAGAAGGCGCAGCAGCGCCTCTTCAACCTCAGGAGGCTGAAGAAATTTGGCTTGTCACCAAAAGCACTCACAAACTTCAACAGATGCACAATCGAGAGCATCCTGGCGGGCTGTATCACCGCCTGGTACGGCAACTGCTCCGCCCACAACCGTAAGGCTCTCCAGAGGGTAGTGAGGTCTGCACAACGCATCACCGGGGGCAAACTACCTGCCCTCCAGGACACCTACACCACCCGATGTTACAGGAAGGCCACAAAGATCATCAATTACAACACCCACCCGAGCCACTGCCTGTTCACCCCGCTATCATCCAGAAGTCGAGGTCAGTACAGGTGCATCAAAGCTGGGACCGAGAGACTGAAAAACAGCTTCTATCTCAAGGCCATCAGACTGTTAAACAGCAACCACTAACA
Organism: Oncorhynchus masou masou; assembly: GCF_036934945.1. NCBI lineage: Eukaryota > Metazoa > Chordata > Actinopteri > Salmoniformes > Salmonidae > Oncorhynchus > Oncorhynchus masou. The sequence continues at coordinate 78,117,353 of NC_088243.1, read as the reverse complement.
TTGAGTGGTTGCTGCCAACACCTTGACTCAACTCCAGCCACTTCAATAATGGGAATTGATGGGAAAGGATGTAAAATATATCACTAGCCACTTTAAACAATGCTACCTAATATAATGTTTACATACCCTACATTATTCATCTCATATGTATACGTATATACTGTACTCTATCATCTACTGCATCCTTATGTAATACATGTATCACTAGCCACTTTAACTATGCCACTTTGTTTACATACTCATCTCATATGTATATACTGTACTCGATACCATCTACTGTATCTTGCCTATGCTGCTCTGCACCATCACTCATTCATATCTTTATGTACATGTTCATTATCCCCTTACACTGTGTATAAGAAATTAGTTTTGGAATAGTTAGTTAGATTACTTGTTGGTTATTACTGCATTGTCGGAACTGGAAGCACAAGCATTTCGCTACACTCGCATTAACATCTGCTAACCATGTATATGTGACAAATAACATTTGATTTGATTTGATTTAATAACAGTCAAATCTAGTACTCTCTCTTAAATTCTGGAACAAGCTGCACAAAACACAATCTTTTCAAAGCCTGAGAACGTGATGCACACACACACTTTGGAACTCTTCAGAACTAGAAGAATACACAGTCTCAAAATCCTTGGAATAAACCATACACACACACCAAAGCCAGTAAGCACAGCCTGGCCTGAAACACAACACACACAATCTGTCCAGTCTGTTTTCCTCCCTGTGGGGGATGTGGGGAACATAGGGAAGGATTCCTGTCATCCATGGGCACGTTGAGCACTGAGCCTGTCTACCAGCCAGGTCACCAGTGATACAAGTCAGTGCTCAACGTCCATCCATGTCTGAGAACGTTGGGAGAAGACATAGAAACTGGCCACTAGGGGAAACAGAGAGCTCTGTTACCTTCAAGTTTTTATGGGCTGATAGCAGTTTCAGTTTTGCTAGGGCTTCGTGGATGGGGATGGTGGATGGGCTTAAGCATCTGTCTGCAAAGGTTGCATATTCGAATCCATTCATATAAAGTTGTTTTTGAGATTTTTGTTTTCAGCCTATCCCAAAACGTAACCCTTACCTTAATCATTCAGCGCTAATGCCTAACCTAAACATTCATAGTTAATGCATAAACTTGACAGTAAACACTTTGAAATTTGATGTCCATGAAAAACATGGACGTCTAATTCTGACATGAGACTGTGAGCGCCTGAAGACCACACACACACACACACACACACACACACACACACACACACACACACACACACACACACACACACACACACACACACACACACACACACACACACACACACACACACACACACACACACACACACACACAGAAAGAGGGAAGGGGGAGAGAGAGAGAGAGAGAGAGAGAGAGAGAGAGAGAGAGAGAGAGAAAGAGAGCGAGAGAGAGAAAGAGAGAGAGAGAGAGAGAGAGAGAGAGGTCTCAGAGACCTCTGAATCACACTCTATGATAACTGCTCTCCAACTCCATCTTTTTAATGCATTTCATTTCCATAAATTTACTGTACTGTTTCCTAAGCTATTGACAGACAGACACAGAAAGACTGAGGCAAGAGTACAGTACATTAATCGGTTACATCAAACGTCATCCTATTTTTCCAACTTAATTGAGGAGAATAAGAATAATCCAAAATTTGTTTTTGATACTGTCGCAAAGCTAACTAAAAAGCAGCATTTGCCAACAGAGGATGGCTTTCACTTTAGCAGTGATAAATTCATGAACTGACGAAAATATCATGATCATCAGAAAGCAAATTACGGACTCCTCTTTAAATCTGTGTATTTCTCCAAAGCTCAGTTGTCCTGATTCTGCACAACTCTGCCAGGACCTACGATCAAGGGAGACACTCAAGATTTCTTATCCTATATCTCTTGACACATTCATAAAAATAGTAATGGCCTCTGAACCTTCAAGCTGCATAACGAACCCTATTCCAACTAAACTACTGAAGGAGCTACTTCCTGTGCTTGGCTCTCCTATGTTGAACGTAGTAAGTGGCTCCCTATCCACCGGATGTGTAACAAACTCACTAAAAGTGGCTGTAATAAAGCCTTTCTTGAAAAAGTCAAACCTTGACCCAGAAAATATAAAAAACTATTGGCCTATATCGAATCTCCCATTCCTCTCAACAATTTTTGAAAAAGCTGTTGCAACTCACTGCCTTCCTGAAGATAAACAATGTATACAAAACACTTCAGTCTGGTTTTAGACCCCATCATAGCACTGAGACTGCACTCGTGAAGGTGGAAAATTACCTTTTGATGGCGTCAGACCAAGCCCCAATTGCCCTTCCTGGAAACCTGTTTTCCAGACATAAGGAAGTGGATGGTGGAAAATGTTTTACATTTATACTTCGAAAAAACAGAGATGCTAGTTCTAGGTCCCAAGAAACAAAGAGATATTTTGTTGGATCTGACAATTAATCTTGATGGTTGTACAGTTGTGGCCAAAAGTTTTGAGAATGACACAAATAATAATTTTCACAAAGTCTGTTACCACAGTTTGTATGATGGCAATTTGCATTTACTCCATAATGTTATGAAGAGTGATCAGATGAATTGCAGTTAATCTCAAAGTCCCTCTTTGCCATGCAAAGGAACTGAATGCCCCAAAAACATTTCCACTGCATTTCAGCCCTGCCACAAAAGGACCAGCTGACATCATGTCAGTGATTATCTCGTTAACAAAGGAGTGAGTGTTGACAAGGACAAGGCTGGAGATCACTCTGTCATGCTAATTGAGTTTGAATAACAGACTGGACGCTTCAAAAGGATGGTGGTGCTTGGAATCATTGTTCTTCCTCTGTCAAACATGGTTACCTGCAAGGAAACACGTATCGTCATCATTGATTTGGGCTTCACAAGCAAGGACTTTGCTGCCAGTAGGATTGCACCTAAATCAACCTTTTTTCGGATCATCAAGAACTTCAAGGAGAGCGGTGCAATTGTTGTGAAAAAGGCTTCAGGGCGCCCAAGAAAGTCCAGCAAGCACCAGGACCGTCTCCTAAAGTTGATTCTGCTGCGGGATCGGGGCACCACCAGTACAGAGCTTGTTCAGGAATGGCAGCAGGCAGGTGTGAGTGCATCTGCATGCACAGTGAGGCAAAGACTTTTGAAGGATGGCCTGATGTCAAGAAGGGCAGCAAAGAAGCCACTTCTCTCCAGGAAAAACATCAGGGACGGACTGATATTCTGCAAAAGGTACAGGGATTGGACTGTTGAGGACTGGGGTAAAGTCATTTTCTCTGATGAATCCCCTTTCCGATTGTTTGGGGCATCCAGAAAAAAGCTTGTCCGGAGAAGACGAGGTGAGCGCTAGCATCAGTCCTGTGTCATGCCAACAGTAAAGCATCCTGCAAAACTTCCTGTCCGTGGGGGAGATCTTTGTGGGCTATACTCAGCTTTGTCTCAGGGTAGTACTTTGGTGGTTGAAGATATCCCTCTAGTGGTGTGGGGGCTGTGCTTTGGCAAAGTGGGTGGGGTTATATCCTGCCTGTTTGACCCTGTCAGGGGGTATAGTCGGACAGGGCCACAGTGTCTCCCGACCCCTCCTGTCTCAGCCTCCAGTATTTATGCTGCGATAGTTTGTGTGTCGAGGGGCAAGGGTCAGTCTGTTATATCTGTAGTACTTCTTCTGTCTTATCAGGTGTCCTGTGTGAATTTAAGTATGTTCCCTCTAATTCTCTCTCTCCCACTCCCTCTCCCACTTTCTCTCCCTCCTGGAGGACCTGAGCGCTAGGACCATGCCTCAGGACTACCTGGCCTAATGACTCCTTGCTGTCCCCAGTCCACCTGGTCGTGCTGCTGCTCCAGTTTCAACTGTTCTGCTTGCGGATATGGAACCCTGACCTTGTCCCGGAACTGCTGTTTTTGACTCTCTCTCTCTACCGCACCTGCTGTTTCTAACTCTGAATGCTCGGCTATGAAAAGCCAACTGACATTTACTCATGAGCTGCTGACCTGTTGCACAATCTACAACCACTGTGATTATTATTTGACCCTGCTGGTCATCTATGAACGTTTGAACATCTTGGCCATGTACTGTTATAATCTCCACCCGGCACATCCAGAAGAGGACTGACCATCCCTCAGAGCCTGGTTCCTCTCTAGGTTTCTCCCTAGGTTCCTGCCTTTCTAGGGAGTTTTTCCTAGCCACCGTGCTTCTACATCTGCATTGCTTGTTGTTTGGTGTTTTAGGCTGGGTTTCTGTATAGCACTTTGTAACATCGGCTGATGTAAAAAGGTCTTTATCAGTACATTTGATTGATTGATTGGGGATCTGATCTGTATTTGAGTCCCAAATGACACCTTATTCTCTATATAGTGCATATGGGCTCTGGTCAAAAGTAGTACAATATATAGGGAATATTGTGCTGTTTGCGGGAGTCTGAGTTAGTCAGAGGAGGCAGAGGAATTGACTGGTGGTAGGGGGAGGCAGAGTTATTTAGAGGACTAGACTGGTGGTAGGGGGGACAGAGGTGCGTGCGTGCGTGCATGCCTGTGTGTCTAACGCCAGGACTTCAGTGTGTGTGTGTGGGATTTCAAGATCAAGAGGTGTTGGTTGGCTCTCAGGTGTTTGGCTCAGGGTGAGTCAGCTTAGAAATTGTCTGAATCTCTGAGACTTCAAAAGTGCAATGCAAGTGAGTTTCAGAAGCCTAGTAAAAACAATCAACGTGCAACCAGCTGCCTTAAACCCCAACCATCCGTTTCCTATAATCCCTCCCCTTCATTTAAAGGACAGCCTGTTAACACGGATTAACAAAACAACGAAAACGACCAAGAGATTCTTAAACATGTTTTCCAACAGAAGTGATTAGAAAGAACATTTCTGTTCCTCGTGTCACGTTCAGAAGAGAGGGAACGCTGGATGACCGACCAACTGTAATTTCTCTCTCTCTCGCCCTCTCTCTCTCTCTCTCTCTCTCTCTCTCTCTCTCTCTCCCAATTTCCCCCCTCTCACTTCCCCCCTTCATCTTCCCTTTAGCTTTAAGGTTTGTTAGAGTTGGTGGCGTGTGATTGCCTTTTAATGAGTGACAGAGTGTGTTGGAGGAGCGATAAGGGGTCTGATGGGCTGAGAGGTCCTGGGTGGGGTGGATTAGTATAATCATCTAAAAATGCCATGACTTTAAAAAAACACCACACAATGGAACCCGCTACGCCACCCCAACCCTCTCTTCCCCTTCACCCTCCTCTGCCACTCAGCCCGGCGACAACCAATCAATTTACATTCCACCGGTGTGATGGTTTAGAAGCTGCCTTCTGAATATGAATATATTCTGGGGGGTTTTATTCAAGAGAGAGCGAGAGACTGAAAAGGTTGGTGTTTGGAGAGAAAGAGGGGATAAGGAGTGGAGAGAGAGACATAGAGACCAGAAGAAGAGAGGATGCATTAGAAACACTCACAGAGAGAAAGAGTAGGCTTCGAGGGGACTCCTACGGTAGGTACACCAATAGCTCGTCCCTTGGCAGTAGTACTGTAGGCTATTTTATCACTGGCCTCAACCCAGAGTCTCTCAGAGAGTTTACAGTCAGCCCACTGACACCACTATCAGATCATAGCCAAATCACAGTCTACTTGAACAGAGCAATACTCAATCATGAGGCATTCAAGACAAAGGAACTGAATAATATTAAGACATGCTATAGATGGAAGGAAAGTAGTGTATTAACCTACCAAATAACAATTACGCAACAACAAATTAAATCCATTTAGACAACTTCCTGGACAAATAGTTTCACTGTACTGAAGATAGGAAACACTGTCACTACTGATAAATCCACCATAATTGAGAATTTCAATAAGCATTTTTCTACGGCTGGCCATGCTTTCCACCTGGCTACTCCTACCCCGGTCAACAGCACTGCACCCCCCACAGCAACTCGCCCAAGCCTTCCCCATTTCTCCTTCTCCCAAATCCATTCAGCTGATGTTCTGAAAGAGCTGCAAAATCTGGACCCCGACAAATCAGTCGGGCTAGACAATCTGGACCCCTTCTTTCTAAAATTATCTGCCGAAATTGTTGCCACCCCTATTGCTAGCCTGTTCAACGTTTTTTTTTTTGTCGTCTAAGATTCGCAAAGATTGGAAAGCAGCTGCGGTCATCCCCCTCTTCAAAGGGGGGGGGGGCACTCTTGACCAAAACTGCTACAGACCTGTATCTATCCTACCATGCCTTTCTAAGGTCTTCGAAAGCCAAGTCAACAAACAGATTACCGACCATTTCGAATCTCACCATACCTTCTCTGCTATGCAATCTGGTTTCAGAGCTGGTCATGGGTGCACCTCAGCCACGCTCAAGGTCCTAAATGATAGCTTAACCGCCATCGATAAGAAACATTACTGTGCAGCAGTATTCATTGATCTAGGCAAGGGTTTCGACTCTGTCAATCACCACATCCTCATCGGCAGACTCGACAGCCTTGGTTTCTCAAATGATTGCCTCGCCTGGTTCACCAACTACTTCTCTGATAGAGTTCAGTGTGTCAAATCGGAGGGTCTGCTGTCCGGACCTCTGGCAGTCTCTATGGGGGTGCCACAGGGTTCAATTCTTGGACCGACTCTCTTCTCTGTATACATCAATGAGGTCGCTCTTGTTGCTGGTGAGTCTCTGATCCACCTCTACGCAGACGACACCGTTCTGTATACTTCTGGCCCTTCTTTGGATACTGTGTTAACCTCTTGATGCTCTGGGGGCGCTATTTCATTTTTGGATGAAAAACGTTCCCGTTTTAATAGCTTTCGAAAGAAAACACTCTGACGTGTCCAGAACTACCAAGATATTTTCTGTGCGTGCCCTAGAACGTGAGCTTCAGGCAAAACCAAGATGAGACGGCATCCAGGAAATTAGCAGGATTTTTGAGGCTCTGTTTTCCATTGTCTCCTTATATGGCTGTGAATGCGAGAGGAGTAAGTCTGCCCTTTCTGTCGTTTCCCCAAGGTGTCTGCAGCATTGTGACGTATTTGTAGGCATATCATTGGAAGATTGACCATAAGAGACCACATTTACCAGGTGTCCGCCCGGTGTCCTGCGCCGAAATTGGTGCGCAAAAGTCAGCTGCAAGTATTTTTCCATGGAATTTAGAGAAGAATGCAAGCTTCCACGAACGATATATCAATGAAGAGATATGTGAAAAAACACCTTGAGGATTGATTCCAAACAACGTTTGCCATGTTTCGGTCGATATTATGGAGTTAATTCGGAAAAGTTTGACGTTGTAGGTGACTGAATTTTCGGTTCGTTTCGGTAGCCAGATGCGAACGATTTCTCCTACACACAGACGCTTTCAGGAAAAACTGCGCATTTGGTATGTAACTGAGAGTCTCCTCATTGAAAACATCCGAAGCTCTTCAAAGGTAAATGATTTTATTTATTTGGTTATCTGGTTTTTGTGAAAATGTTGCGTGCTAAATGCTACTCAAAATGCTAAGCTAGCTTTGCATACTCTTACACAAATTAGTCAATTTCTATGGTTCAAAAGCACATTTTGAAAATCTGAGATGACAGTGTTGTTAAGAAAAGGCTAAGCTTGAGAGCAGATGCATTATTTTCATTTTATTTGCGATTTTCAGAAATCGTTAAAGTTGCGTTATGCTAATGAGCCTGAGGCTTTAGTCACGATCCCGGATCCGGGATGGGGAGTTTCAAGAGGTTTTAACAACCCTCCAGGCAAGCTTCAATGCCATACAACTCTTCTTCCGTGGCCTCCAATTGCTCTTAAATACAAGTAAAACTACATGCATGCTCTTCAACCGATCGCTACCTGCACCTACCCACCTGTCCAACATCACTACTCTGGACGGCTCTGACTTAGAATACGTGGACAACTACAAATACTTAGGTGTCTAGTTAGACTGTAAACTCTCCTTCCAGACCCATATCAAACATCTCCAATCCAAAGTTAAATCTAGAATTGGCTTCCTATTTCGCAACAAAGCATCCTTCACTCATGCTGCCAAACATGCCCTTGTAAAACTGACCATCCTACCAATCCTCAACTTTGGCAATGTCATTTACAAAATCGCCTCCAATACCCTACTCAACAAATTGGATGCAGTCTATCACAGTGCAATCCGTTTTGTCACCAAAGCCCCATATACTACCCACCATTGCGACCTGTACACTCTCGTTGGCTGGGCCTCGCTTCATACTCGTCGCCAAATCCACTGGCTCCATGTCATCTACAAGACCCTGCTAGGTAAAGTCCCCCTTATCTCAGCTCGCTGGTCACCATAGCATCTCCCACCTGTAGCACACGCTCCAGCAGGTATATCTCTCTCGTCACCCCCAAAACCAATTATTTCTTTGGCCGCCTCTCCTTCCAGTTCTCTGCTGCCAATGACTGGAACGAACTACAAAAATCTCTGAAACTGGAAACACTTATCTCCCTCACTAGCTTTAAGCACCAACTGTCAGAGCAGCTCACAGATTACTGCACCTGTACATAGCCCACATATAAATTAGCCCAAACAACTACCTCTTTCCCTACTGTATTTAATTAATTAATTTATTTTGCTCCTTTGCACCCCATTATTTTTATTTCTACTTTGCACATTCTTCCATTGCAAATCTACCATTCCAGTGTTTTACTTGCTATATTGTATTTACTTTGCCACCATGGCCTTATTTGCCTTTACCTCCCTTATCTCACCTCATTTGCTCACATCGTATATAGACTTGTTTGTACTGTATTATTGACTGTATGTTTGTTTTACTCCATGTGTAACTCTGTGTCGTTGTATGTGTCGAACTGCTTTCCTTTATCTTGGCCAGGTCGCAGTTGTAAATGAGAACTTGTTCTCAACTTGCCTACCTGGTTAAATAAAGGTGAAATAAAAAAATAAAAAATAAAAACTGGTGTAAACTTGAAGGTGTAAAATTGTCAGTAGAAAACCTAAACAGTGTTTTTGACCTCTCAGCTTTCCTATCAAATCAAAACATTTCAAACAGAAAACTGAAGAAAATTAACAACAATAAAAAGTGGTTTTATGAAGATTGCAAAACCTAAGAAAGAAATTGAGAAGCCTATCCAACCAAAAACATAGAGACCCATAAAATCTGACACTACGCTTTCACTACGATGAATCACTAAAACAATACATAAATACACTAGGGGAAAAGAATGGGATAACCGTCAGCACCAGATTCAAGCCTTCGTGGACTCTCTGACTTTGCAACATAATTACATATCCCCTGCATGAAGTGTCCCATCCCTCTGCAGATTCAAGCCCTCGATGGACGGCCCATTGTCAGGTGGAATATCAGACCAAGCCCATTCTACTGCAGGTTGGGGTGAACCACTCAGAGACTTAGTTTTCTTTTGATCACTGCTTCCGAGAACCCCCTTATCCTAGGGTACCCCTGGCTAGCGTTACATAACCCACTATTCTCCTGGTCCACGGGACACCTACTAGACTGGGGTAAGGACTGCCAGACTAAATGTCTAAGACCCCCACCAAGAGCCTTGCAGTGTCCTCCTGCATCCATTGAAGGTCAAGACTTCTCCACTTTCCCTCCCGAATACTTCGACCTCCAGGAGGCATTCAGTAAGCGACAAGCCACCACCCTTCTACCCCCATTGTCCATACGACTGTGCCATAGAGCTCCTACTCTCTTTAATCCCTCCTGAAGCAGCAGTCATGGACAATTAGATCCGGGAGTTGCTGGAGGCAGGTTTCATTCGCCCCTCTACATCGCCAGCTCGTACAGGCTTCTTCTTCATAGGTAAGAAGGATTGAGGCCTGCATGCTTTTTATGGATTACAGAGAGCTGAACCCGGATTACGATCAAGAAACGTTACCCCCTACCCTTGATTTCAGTTGCCTTGGAGTTGACCCAAGGGAGTCCAATTCTTCACCAACCTGGACCTCCGCAATGCTTACAATCTGGTGAGAATCAGGGAGGGAGATGAGTGTAAACCTGCCTTTAACACCCCTAGTGGTCACTATGAGTATTTAGTCATGCCCTTCGGTTTTCAAACTCACTGGCAGTCTTTCAAGCATTGGTCAATGACACCCTTCCGGAACACATACTGCATGTCCGCCAAGTCCTGAGATGCCTCCTGCAGAAACAACTTCATGTCAAGCTAGAGAAGTGTGAGTTCCACATACCCAAGTTTCATTCCTAGGTCACATTATCTCTACTGCAGGAATCCAAATGGACCGCATAAAGGTTGACGTGTTGCCGAATTACTATGTCCAACCTCACTCATGCAGGCCCAGCGGTTCCTTGGGTTTGACAATTTTTTAAACACAACTCTTGTGCGGTGGCAGCGCCTCTCTCGGTCCTAATCCGCAGTCCCGCTTTTGCTGGACTCCTGAGTCTGACAGGGCATTCATGGAGCTCAAGGGATGTTTCACAGCTGGACCCATCCTCGTTCATCCTGATCCTAATCGTCCCTTTGTGGTACAAGTGAACACCTTGGACAACGGAGCAGAGGCGGTCCTTTCACGGAATGAGGAGGACAAGAAACTGCACCCATGTGCCTTTCTCTCCAATCGGTTCCCACCAGCGGAACTCAACTACGATGTAGTTAACCGGGAGCTTTTGGCAGTTAAGTAGGTCCTTTAAGGGTGGAGACACTGGTTGGTGGGGGCACCTCATCCTTTTGTTATCTGGACGGACCATTAGAACTTGGTCTACATTCAAGAAGGCAAGAGGTTGAAAGCTCACAAGGCTGTTTTTTAACAGATTTAATTTCACACTAGCCTATCTCCCAGGATTCAAGAATCAGAAAGCAGACGCCCTCCCCGCCAACACAATGTTTCTAAAGAGGAGAGGGACTCTGAGCCCATCATCCCCAGCTCCCGCATTGTGGCATCTGTGATATGAAGTATTCAGACCTGACCCCAGCGGGGGAGACACTAACAGACTTTACGTTCCGCGATCAGCCCGTTCCCGACAACTACAATGAGGACACTCCTCTAAATTAACTGGGCATCCAGGGGTTAATCGGACACTGGAGTTCCTGAGGCAGAAATTCTGGTGACCCAACATGATTGAGTATGTGAGATCCTTTGTTCCGGCCTGTTCTACCTGTGCCCAAAGCAAGTCCTCATGACAGCAACCGGCTGGGTTGCTCCACCCTCTACCCATCCCCAACCATCCCTGATCCCACCTGTCTGTAGACTTTATCACAGGGTTACCTCCAACCCAAGGGTTTACCACTATCCTGGTGGTTGTTGATCGGTTCTCCATGGAATCCCATTTCATTGCCTTACCCAAGTTGCCCTCAGCGAAGGAGACGGCTGATCACATGATTAGCCATGTCTTTCAACTACACGGACTTCCCCAGGACATTGTCTCGGATTGTGGGCCCCAGTTCGTTGCAGTATTGGAAAGCCTTCTGCTCCCTGTTGGGGGCATCAGTGAGTCTCTCCTGGTTCCACCCACAGTTGAATGGGCAAATGGAGCGGGCCAACCAGGAGCTGGAGAAGTTCCTTTGCTGTTTCGTCTCCACCCAGGCCAGAAACTGGAGCAAGTTACATGTCTGGGTGGAGTATGATCACACTGCCGAACTCTTCCACTGGACTGTCGCCGTTCGAGTGTCATTTCGGTTCCCCTGTTTCCTGAACAAGAGGCCGAAGCGGGGCTGCCATCAGCCGAGGCGTTCATTTAACAATGTGGCCGCACCTGGATCAGAGTGTGATCCTCCTTGCTCCACTCCTCTCCTCTGCCCAACACCAACATCAGGCAAACCGGCACCGAAGGCCTCTTCGGCTCCTCCGACCCGGGCAACGGCTGTCCACCAGTGATCTTCCCTTAAAAGTGGACTCACGGAAGCTCGCTCCACGTTACATAGGACCATTCAAGATCCTGAGTTGCATCAACCCGGTCACCTATCGTCTCCAGCTTCCCAGGTCTATTAGGGTCTGTCCATCCTTCCATGTCTCCCATCTCAGGCTGGTAAGGACCAGTCCATTCTCTCCCTCCCACGCTTGCCCCTCTGCTCCCTCGACTTGTTGATGGTCTCCCAGCCTACAATGTCCGGGGTCTGTTGGAGGCTCGTCGGGTTCGAAGCACCCTGCAGCACCTGGTGGACTGGGAGGGCTATGTCCCTGAGGAGCGGACGTGGGTGCCTGCCCGGGACATCCTGGATTAGGGACTTGTTCGGTATTTCAACCAACTACATGGTGGTTGCCCTGGCTCCACAGCTGAAGCCACTCCTAGAAGGGGGGGTGTTAAAAAAGAGGTGTGTTTTATGATTTGCAGAAAATGTAATTGTTTACCGTGTGCGTTCGTTTCCTGAGTGAATATTTGAGACTTAGTGTTTGTTTTTTCTAGTGTACTGTGATCCTGCGGCTTCCGTTTCTCAGTAAAGTACTATGTTTATCCTTCACCACTGCTTCCTCGTCTGGTCTCTTCTCTGCACCTGGGTTCAACCTCACCATGTCACACTTATTCAATCTTTTTGGCCCTATAACAAAGAACAAACAGCAAAGACATATACATGATCAAATACAAATCTTAGAATTAACTATTAAAGATGACCAGAATACACTGGATTCTCCAATTACATTGAATGAACTACAGGACAAAATACAAACACTCCAACCCAAAAAGGCCTGTGGTGTTGATGGTATTCTCAATGAAATGTTAAAATATACAGACCACAAATTCCAATTGGCTATACTACAACTCTTTAACATCATCCTCAGCTCTGGCATCTTCCCCAATATTTGGAACCAAGGACTGATCACCCCAATCCACAAAAGTGGAAATAAATTTGAGCCCAATAACTACCGTGGGATATGCGTCAACAGCAACCTTGGGAAAATCCTCTGCACTATCATTAACAGCAGACTTGCACATCTCCTCAATGAAAACAATATACTGACCAAATGCGAAATTGTCTTTTTATCAAATTACCGTACGACAGATCACATATTTACCCTGTACACCTTGTTTGACTAACAAACATAACAAAGACAAAGTCTTCTCATGCTTTGTTCATTTCAAAAAAGCTTTTGACTCAATTTGGCATGAGGGTCTGCTATACAAATTGATCATCACCATCACCCACAGAAAGATGAACCTGGAGAAGGAACATAAAATTAGACATACCAATTAGGATCTGGCTAAAAATACTTGAATAAGTTATAGAACCCATTTCCCTTTATGGTTGTGAGGTCTGGGGTCCGCTCACCAACCAAGAATTCACAAAATGGGACACACAAAATTGAGACTCTGCATGCAGAATTCTGCAAAAATATCCTCTGTGTACAATGTAAATGCATGCAGAGCAGTATTAGGCCGATACCTGCAAGTTATCAAAATCCAGAAAAGAGCCATTAAGTTCTACAACCACCTAAAAGGAAGTGATTCCCAAACCTTCCGTAACAAAGACATCACCTACAGAGAGATGAACCTGGAGAAGAGGCCCTAAGCAAGCTGGTCCTGGGGTTCTATTCACAAACAGACCCCACAGAACATGACAGCAACACAATTAGACCCAACCAAATCATGAGAAAAAAAAGAAAGAATTACTTGACACATTGGAAAGAATTTACAAAAAAACAGAGCAAACTAGAATGCTATTTGACCCCAAACAGAGAGCATACAGTGGCAGAATACCTGACCACTGTGGCTGACCAAACTTAAGGAAAGCCTTGACTATGTACAGACTCAGACTCAGTGAGCCTTGCTATTGGGAAAGGCCACCGTAGGCAGACCTGTCTCTCAAGAGAAGACAGGCTATGAGCACACTGCCCACAAAATGAGGTGGAAACTGAGCTGCACTTCCTAACCTACCAAATGTATGGACATACTGTATTAGATCAGCAAGATTTGTAACCTGTTGCCACAAGGGCAACCAGTGTAGAACAAACACCTTTGTAAAAACTATTTGCACATAATATGATATTTGAAATGTCTTTATTATTTTGGAACGTGTAATATTGTGTGTAATATTATGTGTAATATTTTATGTACATTTGTATTGTTTATTTCACTTTTGTTTATCGTCTACTTCACTTGCTTTGGCAATGTTAACATATGCCAATAAAGCACTTACATTGGAGAGAGAGAGAGAATGAGTTAGAAACAAAGACTAAAACAGCAACATTATTTTAGTCACCTCCACTTCAGTTAACTTCCTCCAGCAGTTGACTTCATCTCGTCTTTCTCACTGGGAGCTTAACACTAAATCAATTATAGGATGTTCAATGGTTGTTTTAAATCTTGGTACTTGAATGCTGATTCTCTCCCTGTGAGCTTGTTCAGTTGGAAGTTATATCCTCACACTATAGTAGCCCCAGGTAAACGTTGCCCTTGGGCAAAAATCTAGAATCCGCTTACCTTTTCCCAGTTAAAACTTCACCCATTAGGTGAAAGCAGAAAACTGATCAGGGGTTTTCTCAGACTGTCCCTGTCTATATAGGGTAGTTTGCTCTGTGTCATTACTGTAACAGACCTATGTAACAGATAGTGTGTCATTACTGTAACAGACCTATGTAACAGATAGTGTGTCATTACTGTAACAGACCTATGTAACAGATAGTGTGTCATTACTGTAACAGACCTATGTAACAGATAGTGTGTCATTACTGTAACAGACCTATGTAACAGATAGTGTGTCATTACTGTAACAGACCTATGTAACAGATAGTGTGTCATTACTGTAACAGACCTATGTAACAGATAGGTCTGTTACAGTAATGACACACTATCTGTTACATAGGTCTGTTACAGTAATGACACACTATCTGTTACATAGGTCTGTTACAGTAATGACACACTATCTGTTACATAGGTCTGTTACAGTAATGACACACTATCTGTTACATAGGTCTGTTACAGTAATGACACACTATCTGTTACATAGGTCTGTTACAGTAATGACACACTATGTAACAGATAGTGTGTCATTACTGTAACAGACCTATGTAACAGATAGTGTGTCATTACTGTAACAGACCTATGTAACAGATAGTGTGTCATTACTGTAACAGACCTATGTAACAGATAGTGTGTCATTACTGTAACAGACCTATGTAACAGATAGTGTGTCATTACTGTAACAGACCTATGTAACAGATAGTGTGTCATTACTGTAACAGACCTATGTAACAGATAGTGTGTCATTACTGTAACAGACCTATGTAACAGATAGTGTGTCATTACTGTAACAGACCTATGTAACAGATAGTGTGTCATTACTGTAACAGACCTATGTAACAGATAGTGTGTCATTACTGTAACAGACCTATGTAACAGATAGTGTGTCATTACTGTAACAGACCTATGTAACAGATAGTGTGTCATTACTGTAACAGACCTATGTAACAGATAGTGTGTCATTACTGTAACAGACCTATGTAACAGATAGTGTGTCATTACTGTAACAGACCTATGTAACAGATAGTGTGTCATTACTGTAACAGACCTATGTAACAGATAGTGTGTCATTACTGTAACAGACCTATGTAACAGATAGTGTGTCATTACTGTAACAGACCTATGTAACAGATAGTGTGTCATTACTGTAACAGACCTATGTAACAGATAGTGTGTCATTACTGTAACAGACCTATGTAACAGATAGTGTGTCATTACTGTAACAGACCTATGTAACAGATAGTGTGTCATTACTGTAACAGACCTATGTAACAGATAGTGTGTCATTACTGTAACATACCTATGTAACAGATAGTGTGTCATTACTGTAACAGACCTATGTAACAGATAGTGTGTCATTACTGTAACATACCTATGTAACAGATAGTGTGTCATTACTGTAACAGACCTATGGAACAGATAGTGTGTCATTACTGTAACAGACCTATGTAACAGATAGTGTGTCATTACTGTAACAGACCTATGTAACAGATAGTGTGTCATTACTGTAACAGACCTATGTAACAGATAGTGTGTCATTACTGTAACATACCTATGTAACAGATAGTGTGTCATTACTGTAACATACCTATGTAACAGATAGTGTGTCATTACTGTAACATACCTATGTAACAGATAGTGTGTCATTACTGTAACAGACCTATATAACATATAGGGTGTAATTACTGTAACATACCTATGTAACAGATAGTGTGTCATTACTGTAACATACCTATGTAACAGATAGTGTGTCATTACTGTAACATACCTATGTGACAGATAGGGTGTCGCTGCTGTAACAGACCTATGTAACAGATAGGGTGTCGCTGCTGTAATAGACCTATGTAACAGATAGGGTGTCGCTGCTGTAACATACCTATGTAACAGATAGTGTGTCATTACTGTAACATACCTATGTAACAGATAGTGTGTCATTACTGTAACATACCTATGTAACAGATAGGGTGTTGCTGCTGTAACAGACCTGTTTAACAGATAGGGTGTCGCTGCTGTAACAGGCCTATGTAACAGATAGGGTGTCGCTGCTGTAACAGGCCTATGTAACATATATGATGTCGCTGCTGTAACAGGCCTATGTAACAGATGGGGTGTCACTGCTGTAACAGGCCTATGTAACAGATGGGGTGTCGCTGCTGTAACAGACCTGTGTAACAGATATGATGTCGCTGCTGTAACAGACCTGTGTAACAGATGGGGTGTCGCTGCTGTAACAGACCCGTGTAACAGATAGGGTGTCGCTGCTGTAACAGGCCTATGTAACAGATAGTGTGTCGCTGCTGTAACAGGCCTATGTAACAGATGGGGTGTCGCTGCTGTAACAGACCTGTGTAACAGATAGGGTGTCGCTGCTGTAACAGGCCTATGTAACAGATGGGGTGTCATTACTGTAACAGACCTATGTAACAGATAGGGTGTCGTTGCTGTAACAGGCCTATGTAACAGATATGATGTCGCTGCTGTAACAGGCCTATGTAACAGATGGGGTGTCACTGCTGTAACAGGCCTATGTAACAGATGGGGTGTCGCTGCTGTAACAGACCTGTGTAACAGATATGATGTCGCTGCTGTAACAGGCCTATGTAACAGATGGGGTGTCACTGCTGTAACAGGCCTATGTAACAGATGGGGTGTCGCTGCTGTAACAGACCTGTGTAACAGATGTGATGTCGCTGCTGTAACAGACCTGTGTAACAGATGGGGTGTCGCTGCTGTAACAGACCTGTGTAACAGATAGGGTGTCGCTGCTGTAACAGGCCTATGTAACAGATAGTGTGTCGCTGCTGTAACAGGCCTATGTAACAGATGGGGTGTCGCTGCTGTAACAGACCTGTGTAACAGATAGGGTGTCGCTGCTGTAACAGGCCTATGTAACAGATGGGGTGTCATTACTGTAACAGACCTATGTAACAGATAGGGTGTCGCTGCTGTAACAGACCTATGTAACAGATAGGGTGTCGCTGCTGTAACAGACCTGTGTAACAGATAGGGTGTCGCTGCTGTAACAGGCCTATGTAACAGATAGGGTGTCGCTGCTGTAACAGGCCTATGTAACAGATATGATGTCGCTGCTGTAACAGGCCTATGTAACAGATAGGGTGTCGCTGCTGTAACAGGCCTATGTAACAGATGGGGTGTTGCTGCTGTAACAGGCCTATGTAACAGATAGGGTGTCGCTGCTGTAACAGGCCTATGTAACAGATGGGGTGTTGCTGCTGTAACAGACCTGTGTAACAGATATGATGTCGCTGCTGTAACAGGCCTATGTAACAGATGGGGTGTCATTAACCATATTCTCCCAATATCTCACAGACCCATATTTCTTGGTGTGCATCCCAAATGACACCATGTGCCCTATATAGTACACTACCCTTGACCAGGAATAGGGTGCCAATTGGGACAGCCTAATCTTTAGTAACAGTCAGCAGCAAGGCAAGCAGACACAGGTGTAAGTCTCTAATGCCACCATGTTGCCCTTATAGTGCACTTATAAAGTCTCAGCCCATTGGAGAGACGGTCAGAATTGCGGTCAATTAACTTTCAACGGACACAATTCAGGAAAATAATTGGAATTTCATTCCATTTCAAGAGGGAAGAAATCCTATACGACTATACATGTCGTTGTAAAGTGTTTGAACTGAAACCTAATTTAATCTCCTGAACGGATTTAAATAAAATGGCATTGAGCTAAATTTTAGTCACAGATATTCAACTGTTGGTTTATTATGGGTCAAGGTAATGTTAAGTAGTCAGGCACCTGGGGCCCTGACAGTACAGTGGTGCAGTAGTTATTTAGTAGCAGTGCAGTAGCAGTACAGTAGTGGTACAGTAGTCATTTAGTAGCAGTGCAGTATCAGTACAGTAGTGGTGCAGTAGTCATTTAGTAGCAGTGCAGTATCAGTACAGTAGTGGTACAGTAGTAATTTAGTAGCAGTGCAGTATCAGTACAGTAGTGGTGCAGTAGTCATTTAGAAGCAGTGCAGTATCAGTACAGTAGTGGTGCAGTAGTAGTACAATATTGGTGCAGTAGTAGTACAGTAGTGGTGCAGTAGTTGTACAGTAGTGGTGCAGTAGCAGTACAGTAGTGGTGCAGTAGTAGTACAGTAGTGGTGCAGTAGCAGTACAGTAGTGGTGCAGTAGTAGTACAGTAGTGGTGCAGTAGTAGAACAGTAGTGGTGCAGTAGAAGTACAGTAGTGGTGCAGTAGCAGTACAGTAGAGTGTTGCAGTAGTAGTACAGTAGTGGTGCAGTAGTAGAACAGTAGTGGTGCAGTAGTAGAACAGTAGTGGTGCAGTAGAAGTACAGTAGTGGTGCAGTTGCAGTACAGTAGTGGTGCAGTAGCAGTACAGTAGAGTGTTGCAGTATTAGTACAGTAGTGGTGCAGTAGTAGAACAGTGGTGGTGCAGTAGTAGAACAGTAGTGGTGCAGTAGTATAACAGTAGTGGTGCAGTAGAAGTACAGTAGTGGTGCAGTTGCAGTACAGTAGTGGTGCAGTAGCAGTACAGTAGAGTGTTGCAGTATTAGTACAGTAGTGGTGCAGTTGCAGTACAGTAGTGGTGCAGTAGTAGTACAGTAGTGGTGCAGTAGTTGTACAGTAGTGGTGCAGTAGCAGTACAGTAGTGGTGCAGTAGTAGTACAGTAGTGGTGCAGTAGCAGTACAATAGAGTGGTGCAGTATTAGTACAGTAGTGGTGCAGTAGTAAAACAGTAGTGGTGCAGTAGAAGAACAGTAGTGGTGCAGTAGAAGTACAATAGTGGTGCAGTTGCAGTACAGTAGCAGTGCAGTTGCAGTACAGTAGTGGTGCAGTAGGGGTGCAGTGCAGTAGTAGTATAGTAGCGGGGTAGTACTCCTCTCTCCTCTGTGTCAGGCAGGGAACAGCTCAAAAGGAATATGTTAAAAGGACACTTGGTTGTTTCCGATCACTTTGCCTTCTGAGGTTCTCAATTATTGATGTAGAGAGAGGAGCTGTGGCAGGCACGGACTCTAGCACACAGTCAAGGGGGATTATACTGCACTGACGGCCTGTGTGTGTGTGTGTGTGTGTGTGTGTGTGTGTGTGTGTGTGTGTGTGTGTGTGTGTGTGTGTGTGTGTGCGTGCCTGCGTGCGTGCGTGCGTTCGTGCGTGTGTGCTTGTTTGATAGTTAACATTTTAGTAGCTGACTCATTGTGCTGTCATTGTTCAGAGAGGTGCATATTGTTATTTTATTTTCATTCAGCAAAGCTCACACACAGACACACACACACACACACACATACACACACACACACACACACACACACACACACACACACACACACACACACACACACACACACACACACACACACACACACACACCAAACTGGAGGATGCCACGCCTGGCGGGGTGTAGCTTTCAGAGCAGATATTAAACAGAGAAGTGATCAGACAACAAAGGGAGCATAATGGAATATGAACTCTGTTCAACTGGAGCATCATGGGATATGAACTTTGTTTAACTGGAGCATCATGGGATATGAACTTTGTTCAACTGGAGCATCATGGGATATGAACTTTGTTCAACTGGAGCATCATGGGATATGAACTTTGTTCAACTGGAGCATCATGGGATATGAACTTTGTTCAACTGGAGCATCATGGGATATGACTCTGTTCAAATCAAATTAATTTTATTTATAAAGCCCTTCTTACATTGCTGATATCTCAAAGTGCTGTACAGAAACTCAGCCTAAACCCTGCAATGCAGGTGTAGAAGCACGGTGGCTAGGAAAACTCCCCAGAAAGGCCAAAACCTAGGAAGAAGCCTAGAGAGGAACCAGGCTATGAGGGGTGGCCAGTCCTCTTCTGGCTGTGTCGGGTGGAGATTATAACAGAACATGGCCAAGATGTTCAAATGTTCATAAATGACCAGCATAGTCCAATAATAATAATCACAGTAGTTGTCGAGGGTGCAGCAAGTCAGCACCTCAGGAGTAAATGTCAGTTGACTTTTCATAGCTGATCATTAAGAGTATCTCTACCGCTCCTGCTGTCTCTAGAGAGTTGAAAACAGCAGGTCTGGGACAGGTAGCACGTCCGATGAACAGGTCAGGGTTACATAGCCGCAGGCAGAACAGTTGAAACTGGAGCAGCAGCACGGCCAGGTGGACTGGGGACAGCAAGGAGTCATCATGCCAGGTAGTCCTGAGGCATGGTCCTAGGGCTCAGGTCCTCCGAGAGAGAGAAAGAAAGAGAGAAAGAGAGAATTAGAGAGAGCATACTTAAATTCACACAGGACACCGGATAAGACAGGAGAAGTACTCCAGATATAACAGACTGACCCTTTCCCCCTGACACATAAACTACTGCAGCATAACTACTGGAGGCTGAGACAGGAGGGGTCAGGAGACACTGTGGCCCCATTCAATGATACCCCCGGACAGGGCCAAACAGGCAGGATATAAACCTACCCACTTGGCCAAGCACAGTCCCCACACCACTAGAGGGTTATCTTTAACCACCAACTTACCATCCTGAGACAAGGCCGAGTATAGCCCACAAAGATCTCCGCCACGGCACAACCCAAGAGGGGGCGCCAACCCAGACAGGAAGATCACGTCAGTGACTCAACCCACTCAAGTGACACACCCCTCCTAGGGACAACATGGAAGAGCACCAGTAAGCCAGTGACTCAGCCCCTATAATAGGGTTAGAGGCAGAGATTCCCAGTGGAGAGAGGGGAACCTGCCAGCCAAGCAGGTTCGTTGCTCCAGAGCCTTTCTGTTCAACTTCACACTCCCGTGCCAGACTACACTCAATCATAGGACCTACTGAAGAGATGAGTCTTCAATAAGGACTTAAAGGTTGAGACAGAGTCTGCATATCTCACATGAGTAGGCAGACCATTCCATAAAAATGGAGCTCTATAGGAGAAAGCCCTGCCTCCAGCTGTTTGCTTAGAAATTCTAGGGACAATTAGGAGGCCTGCATCTTGTGACCGTAGCGTATGTGTAGGTATGCACGGTAGGACCAAATCAGAAAGATAGGTAGGAGCAAGCCCATGTAATGCTTTGTAGGTTAGCAGTAAAACCTTGAAATCAGCCCTTGCCTTAACAGGAAGCCAGTGTTGGGAGGCTAGCACTGGAGTAATATGATCAAATCTTTTGGTTCGAGTCAGGATTCTAGCAGCCATATTTAGCACTTACTGAAGTTAATTTCGTGCTTTATCCGGATAGCCGGAAAGTAGAGCATTGCAGTAGTCTAACCTCGAAGTAACAAAAGCATGGATTAATTTTTCTGCATAAAGTTTCTGATTTTTGCAATGTTACGTAGATGGAAAACAGCTGTCCTTGAAACAGTCTTGATATGTGTCACGCCCTGGCCATAGAGAGGCTTTTTATTCTCTATTTTGGTTAGGCCAGGGTGTGACTAGGGTGGGCATTCTATGTCCTTTTTTCTATGTCTTGGCCTGGTATGGTTTTCAATCAGAGACAGCTGTCTGTCGTTGTCTCTGATTGAGAACCATACTTAGGTACCCTTTTCCCCCACCTGTTTTGTGGGAAGTTAACTTTGTCGTTGTTCAGGGCACGTAGCCCAAAGCTCCACGGTTGTTTTTTTGTTCTTCGTTTTGTCGGCGTCGTTTTTAAATGAAGTTAAAATGTACGCTTACCATGCTGCACCTTGGTCCATGACAATATGTTAGTCAAAAGAGAGATCAGGGTCCAGAGTAACGCCGAGGTCCTTCACAGTTTTATTAGAGACGACTGTACAACCGTCTATGATTAATTGTCAGATTCAACAGAAGATCTCTTTGTTTCTTGGGACCTAGAACAAACATCTCTGTTTTGTCAGAGTTTAAAAGTAGAACGTTTGCAGCCATCCACTTCCTTATGTCTGAAACACAGGCTTCCAGCGAGGGCAATTTTGGGGCTTCACCATGTTTCATTGAAATGTAGAGCTGTCTGTCATCCACATAGCAGTGAAAGTTAAGATTATGTTTTCGAATGACATCCCCAAGAGGTAAAATATATAGTGGAGCATCATGGGATATGACTGTTCAACTGGAGCATAATGGGATATGACTCTGATACGAACTCTGTTCAACTGGAGCATCATGGGATATGATCAACTGGAGCATCATGGGATATGATCAGCTGGTGCATCATGGGATATGACTGTTCAACTGGAGCATCATGGGATATGATCAACTGGAGTTGCTACTTATTTAGCTGCTCTCCATAAACACTGTTTCAAATCACTGCAGACCATCTCAAAGACATTTCCACTGCCTATTTTTTTGTGTGTGTGTCAGTTTGAGAAAGTGAGTGGTGTGAGAGAGAGAGAGAGACGTCTGTCTGCCTCTCTTTCTCTGTGGGGAACAGGGATTAGATTTCTCGGCTGTCGTGCGTTGTGACATTCAGAATGTTATTAAACTTCAATAGACTGAGTTTAAGGTTCACTGGTTACTCTCACATACTGGGAATCCATTATTCTACTGGCTTTACTTCACATTGCCTGTTTACCACAATCACGAACACACACCCGCATACATTACACACTGTCAGACACACACACACCAGCACGCACCAACACACACACTAACACACACACTTACGTACACTCACATAGCATACGGGTAGACACACACACAAACTCACACATACACACATATGCGTCCGAAGTTGCTGGACATTGGCGGGAACTGTTACACTCTGTCGTACACGTTGATCCAGAGCATCCCAAACATGCTCAGTGGGTGATGACATGTCTCGTGAGTATGCAAGCCATGGAAGAATTGTGTTTCGATCCTTGCGACATTGTGCTGTGCATTGTCATGCTGAAATTTGAGGGGATGGCGGCGAATGAATGGCACGACAATGGACCTCAGGATCTCGTCAAGGTATGTCTGTGCATTTAAATTGCCATCGATAAAACGTAATTGTTTTTGTTGTCCGTAGTTTACACCTGCCCATAGCATAATCCCATTGCCACCATGGGACACTCACAACGTTGACAACGTTGACATCAGCAAACCGCTCACCCAGTAGTTGAAAGCGAGATTCATCTGTGAAGAGCTCACTTCTCCAACGTGTCAGTGACATTTGCCCGCTGAAGTCGGTTATGACACCAAACTCCAGTCAGGTCAAGACCCTGGTTACGACGAAGAGCACGCAGGTAAGCTTCCCTGAGATAATTTCTGACAGTTTGTGAGAAAAAAAATGTGGTTGTGCAAATCCACAGTTTCATCAGCTGTCCAGGTGGCTGGTCTCAGACGATCACGCAGGTGAAGATCCTGGGCTGGCATGGTTACACTTGGTCTGCGGTTGTGAGGCCGGTTGGACGTACTGCCAAATTCTCTAAAATGACATTGGAGGCGGCTTATGGTAGAGAATTGAACATTCAATTATCTGGCAACAGCCTTGGATGACATACCTGTGGTCAGCATGTCAATTGCACGCTCCCTTAAAACTTGAGACATCTGTGGCATTGTGTTGTGACAGAACTGCACATTTTGGAGTGGCCTTTTATTGTCCCCAGCACAAGGTGCACCTGTGTAATGATCATGCTATTTAATCAGCTTCTTAATATGCCACACCTGTCAGGTGGATGGATTATCTTGGAAAAGGAGAAATGCTCACGAATAGGGATGCAAACCAATTTGTGCGCAACATTTTTCAGACAAACTTTTTGCGTATTGAACAATTCAGGGATCTTTTATTTCAGCTCATGGAACCAACACTTTACATGTTTCGTTTATATTTTGGTACTGTATAAATATGCATTAGTTCTATACTAAGAACAGAAGCTGAAGTAAGGGCTATCAGATTCGTGCTAGCCGACATCCACATAGCGATTGTTTTGAGGTGGAACTTTGTTAGTGCTGTCAAATCCAGCAGCTGCTCCTTGCATTAGTTTATCACGGAAACTGCCATTAGATGCAAGGAAATCTTTATATCCGCCAATCACATGCAGCTGCATTACATAAAAACTGTCATTATTTCTATCCTCAACAGAGCCTACACTTTCCATCGCCGTTTTCAACTTCTAATGCAGTAGGGATAATAACTGGTTGGTGACACACGAGCAGCCACTCACTGATATGAGAGCTCAAAACGCAGTTACACCTCCAATACCGTCAGAACATCTGCAGATTGCCAAAGCGGGTTAACGCTCAATCTGTTTGAATTGAGGCCTAAATTCGAGCTAAGAATGTTTCAGTGTAGGATATTACCAGTGACAGAGAGGACATTTGACATTGAAAAAACACATAGCTTGACTTCAACTGAACCTAACTGAAATATCTTACCTTCAAACTAAACTTTTACAACCGGCCAAAAAGTATTCTGCTTTGCCTAAAAGTCTATTAAAAGTGATGTTTTGGACAATATAATCACTGCTTTGAGCAAAGGTATTCTAACAGAAGGTTTTCTAGCTCCTTTGGGTGAGATATTGTATTAAATGTGAGCTATACCCTGTCTCTTTTCATTTGACCCCATCTGTTTCTGTGATTGGCTGGGGTTCGAGAGGGCCGTCCAATGAGATGCCTGCAGGTTGATCGTTGCGGCGACTAGGCCTGCTCTGTAATCTGCTCATCTGTCATCATGTCTGGGATGATGTAAACCGCCATACATATCTCTCTCTTGCTCTCGCTCTCATTCTCTCTTGTTCTCATTCTCTCTCTGCCTCTCTCTTCAATTCAATTCAAGGGGCTTTATTCGCATGGGAAACATGTCAACATTGCCAAAGCAAGTGAAGTAGATAATATACAAAAGTGAAATAAATAATAAAAATGACCAGTAAACATTATACTCACAGAAGTTCAAAATAATTAAGACATTAGAAGTATATTATGTATATATACAGTGTTGTAACGATGTGCAAATGGTTAAAGGGAAAATAAATAAACATAAATATAGGTTGTACCTACAATGGTGTTTGTTCTTCACTGGTTGTCCTTTTCTTGTGGCAACAGGTCACACATTTTTCTGCTATGATGGCACACTGTGGTATTTCACCTAGTAGATATTGGAGTTTATCAAAATCGGGTTTGTTTTCAAATTCTTTGTGTATCTGTGTAATCTGAGGGAAATATGTGTCTCGAATATGGTCATACATTTGGCATTTAGGAGGTTCAGCTCAGTTTCCACCTCATTTTGTGGGCAGTGTGCACATAGGCAGACCTGGCTCTCAAGAGAAGACAGGCTATGGTGGCCTTTCTCAATAGCAAGGCTATGCTCACTGAGTCTGTACATAGCCAAAGCTTTCCTAAAGTTTGGTTCAGTCACAGTGGTCAGGTATTCTGCCACTGTGTACTCTCTGTTTAGGGCCAAATAGCATTCTAGTTTGCTTTGTTTTTTGTAAATTACTTTCCAATGTGTCAGGTAATTATCTCTTTGTTTTCTCATGATTTGGTTGTGTCTAATTGTGGTGCTGTCCTGGGGCTCTGCAGGGTCTATTTGTTTGTGTTTGTGAACAGAGCCCCAAGACCAGCTTGCTTTGGGGGTCTTCTCCAGGTTAATCTCTCTTTAGGTGATGTCCTTGTTACGGAAGACTTTTGAATCGCTTCCTTTTAGGTGGTTGTAGAATTTAATGGCTCTTTTCTGGATTTTGATAATTAGTGGGTATCGGCCTAATTCTCCTCTGTATGCATTATTTGGTGTTTTATGTTGTACACAGAGAGTATTTTTGCAGAATTCTGCATGCAGAGTCTCAATTTGGTGTGTCCCATTTTGTGAATTCTTGGTTGGTGAGCGGACCCCAGACCTCACAACCATAAAGGGAAATGGGTTCTATAACTTATCCAAGTATTTTTAGCCAGATGCTAATTAGTATGTCAAATTTGATGTTACTTTTGATGGCGTAGAATGCTCTTCTTGCCTTGTCTCTCAGATCGTTCACAGCTTTGTTGAATTTACCTGTGGCGCTCGTGTTTAGGCCAAGGTATTTATAGTTTTTTTGTGTGCTCTAGGGCAACAGTGTCTAGATGGAATTTGTATTTGTGGTCCTGGTGACTGGACCTTTTTTGGAACATCATTGTAATAGTTTTACTGAGATTTACTGTCAGGGCCCATGTCTGACAGAATCTGTGCAGTAGATCTAGGTGCTGTTGTAGGCCCTCCTTTGGTTGGTGGCAGAAGCACCAGATCATCAGCAAACAGTAGACATTTGGCTTCAGATTCTAGTAGGGTGAGGCCGGGTGCTGCAGACTGTTGTAGTGTCTTAGCAAATTCATTGATGGAATCGGCCTGTGTATAGATGGTGTGGAAGAGTCAGGCGCAGGACAGCAGATATGAGTAATGAACATACTTTATTCAAGAAATCAAATATATACAACACAATAAACTAGCCCACAATAATGGACCGTATACATACAAACAATCACTCACAAAATCCATGGGGGAGCACGGCTCCAATCCTAGCCTCAGACGTGTCCACTTCAACTATGAACGCCAAAGAGGGATCCGGATGAGCCAGCGCGGGAGCCCAGGTAAACAGAGCCTTCAGGTGACCAAAATCCCTGTCCGCCTCAGCCGACCACTGCAGTCTTACCGGTCCCCCCTTCAGCAGTGAGGTAATGGGAGCCACTACCTGATCAAAACTCCGGTTAAACCTCCGGTAGTAGTTGGCAAACCCTAGAAACAACTGCACTTCCTTTACCGTGGTGGGAGTCGGCCAATTACGATGGGAGTCGGCCAATTACGATGGGAGTCGGCCAATTACGATGGGAGTCGGCCAATTACGATGGGAGTCGGCCAATTACGATGGGAGTCGGCCAATTACGATGGGAGTCGGCCAATTACGCACGGCTGAAATGCGGTCATCCTCCATCTACACCCCTGAAGTGGAAATGCGGCATCCTAGGAAGGTGACGGATTGTTGGAAGAACAGACATTTCTCAGGTCATGCTCTAATAGTCAACCAAGCACCCTGCACACCAGGGACACATGCTCTGCGCGTGTAGTGGAGTATATCAGAATGTTGTCGATATACACCACTGCCCGTGCAGGTCCCAGAAAATCTCGTCAACAAAGACCTGGAAGACTGATGGAGCATTCATCAACCCATAAGGCATGACAAGGTACTCATAGTTCCCTGAGGTGGTACTAAATGCTGTCTTCCACTCGTCCCCCTCCTGGATGCGCACCAGGTTGTAAGAGCTCCTGAGATCCAATTTTGTGAAGAAGCGCGCCCTGTGCATTGACTCGTTCACACTGGCGATGAGAGGCAGTGGGTAGCTGTACCTCACAGTGATCTGATTGATTCCTCGATAGTCAATACATGGGTGCAGACCTCCATCCTTCTTCACAAAAAAGAAACTTGAGGAGGCGGGTGAAGTGGAGGGCCTGCCCCAGGGATTCAGAGATATGTGTTTCCATAGCCTCTGTCTCCTCCTGTGACAGAGGATACACGTGACTCCTGGGAAGTGCTGCGTCTACCATGAGATTTATCGCACAATTCCCCCGTCAATGGGGTGGTAATTGAGTCGCCTTCTTCATACAGAGCCAAATCCGCATATTCTGAGGGGATGCGCACGGTTTAGACCTGGTCTGGACTTTCCATCGTAGTCGCCCCGATGGAAACCCCCACACACCTCCCTGAGCACTTTCGTGACCACCCGTTGAGAGCCCTCTGTTGCCACGAAATATTGGGGTCATGATAGGCTAACCAGGGTAAGCCCAGCACCACGGGAAACACAATCAATAAGGAAGAGACTGATTCTCTCCTTATGACCCTCCTGCGTAACCATGTCTAGTGGAGCGGTGGCCTCCCTAATCAGCCCTGACCCTAGTGGTCGACTACCTCGGGCGTGCACAGAGAAGGGCATATCCACAGGAACAAGGGGGATCCCTAAACTATGGGCAAAAGAACAGTCAATAAAATTCCCAGCTGTGCCTGAATCTATGAGCGCCTTATGTTGGGAATGCGGGGAAAACTCAGGAAATATAATAAACACATACATGTGAGCAACAGGGTGCTCTGGGTGAGCCTGGTGCCGACTCACCTGGGGTGACACGATAGTGCCCTGCCTGCTGCCTCGACTCCCTGAGTAACCCCCCCAGCACCCGACCAGCAGTGTGCCCTCTGCGGACACAGATGGTGCAGGGAATGGCTCTTCCTCCGGTCGCCCTAATTGCAGCACCTCCCAGCTCCATGGGCGTCGGAGCGGAGGTGCTGGGGGATGGAACTGACAGGCCCCCATCCGGACGTCCGGGGGTAGCCAGCAGGTTGTCCAGCTGGATGGACACGTCCATTAGCTGGTCCAAGGTGAGGGTGGTGTCTCGGCAGGCTAACTCCCGACGGACATCCTCAAGCAGACTGCACCGGTAGTGATCAATCAGGGCCCTGTCATTCATTCTTGCGCTGGCGTTGGCCCACTCCAGAGCTTTGCCTGAGAGGCAGGAGACGAGAGCGGACACACTCTCACGTCCCATAGGAGCTGGGTGGACGGTCGCCAGGTAGAGTTCCAGCTGGAGGAGGAACCCCTGGCATCCGGCAGCCATCCCATCATACTCCCTCAGGAGCGCGACCCGAATCCCGCCTGGACCTTGTGAAGAAGGGGTGGACAGTGGGGTCGGCAGTAGTGGGGCTGGGTGAGGCGCTGGAAATCCTCCTCCTCTCTCCCAACGATCCATCGTCTGCAGCACGCGATCTTTGGCGGTGCCCAACGTTGCAACATGGTCGCGTTCTGCTGGACGCGCTCCTCTACCGCCACAGGGAGGGCGTCTGCTCATGCTGACTCCATTCGTAGGTGAGTGATTCTGTAATCGGCCTGTGTGTAGCTGGTGTGGAGAAGTCAGGTGCAGGACAGCAGATATGAGTAATGAACATACTTTACTCAATAAATCAAATATACTGTATAAAACACAATAAACTAGCCCACAATAACGGACCGTATACATACAAACAATCACTCACAAAAACCATGGGGGAACAGAGGGTTAAATAATGAACAAGTAATTGGGGGATTGAAACCAGGTGTGTAAAACAAAGACAAAACAAATTGAAAATGAAAAGTGGATCGGATATGGCTAGAAGGCCTATGACGTCGACCGCCAAACGTCGCCCGAACAAGGAGAGGGACCGACTTCGGCGGAAGTCGTGACAGTTGATATATATGTTGAAGAAGGTGGGGCTTAAGATGCATCCCTGTCTCACCCCACGGCCCCATGGGAAGAAATGTGTGTTTTTTGACCATTTTAATCACACTCTTGTTCTTTGTGTACATGGGATATTATGTCATATGTTTTTCCCCAATACACTTTCCATCAATTTGTATTGCAGAGCCTCATATCAAATTGAGTCAAATTGAGTTTTTTGAAATTAACAAAGCATGAGAAGATTTTGCATTTGTGTTGGTTTGTTTGTCTGTCAATTAGGTTGTGCAGGTTGAATATGTGGTCTATCATAGGATAATTTGGTAAAAAGCCAATTTGACATTTGCTAAGTGCATTATTTTCACTGAGGGATGTATGAGTCTGCTATTAATGATAATGCAGAGGATTTACCCAAGGTTGCTGTTGATTTTTTTATTTTATTATTTTCACCTTTATTTAACCAGGTAGGCCAGCTGAGAACAAGTTCTCATTTACAACTGCGACCTTTACAAGATAAAGCAAAGCAGTGCGACACAAACAACAACACAGAGATACACATGGAATAAACAAACACACAGTCAATAACACAATAGAAAAGTCTATATACAGTGTGTGTAAATGAGGCAAGATAAGGGAGGTAAGGCAGTAAATAGGCCATAGTGGCGAAATAATTACAATTTAGCAATTAAACACTGGAGTGATAGATGTGCAGAATATGAATATACAAGTAGAGGTACTGGGGTGCAAAAAAAGGAGGCGCACAGTTTTTTATTTTTTATTACAGTATGGGGATGAGGTAGTTGGATGGGCTATGTACAGGTGCAATGATCTGTGAGCTGCTCTGACAGCTGGTGCTTAAAGTAAGTGAGGGAGATATTATTCTCCAGTGATTTTTTGCAATTCGTTCCAGTCATTGGCAGCAGAGAACTGGAAGGAATGGCGGCCAAAAGAGGAATTGGATTTGGTGGTGACCAGTGAGATATACCTGCTGGAGCGCGTGCTACGGGTGGATGCTGCTATGGTGACCAGTGAGCTGAGATAAGGCAGGGCTTTACCAAGCAAAGACATATAGCTGACCTGGAGCCAGTGGGCTTGGCGACGAATATGAAGCGAGGGCCAGACAACGAGAGCATACAGGTCTCAGTGGTGGGTAGTATATGGGGCTTTGGTGACAAAACGGATGTCACTGTGATAGACTGCATCCAATTTGCTGAGTATAGTGTTAGAGGTTATTTTGTAAATGACATCGCCGAAGTCAAGGATCGGCAGGATAGTCAGTTTTACGAGTGTATGTTTGGCAGCATGAGTGAAGGATGCTTTGTTGCGAAATAGGAAGCTAATTCTAGATTTAATTTTGGATTGGAGATGCTTAATGTGAGCCTGGAAGTAGAGTTTACAGTCTAACCAGACACCTAGGTATTTGTAGTTGTCCACATATTCTAAGTCAGAACTGTTCAGAGTCGTGATGCTGGACAGGCGGGCAGGTGCGGGCAGCGATCGGTTGAAGAGCATGCATTTAGTTTTACTTGCATTTAAGAGCAGTTGGAGGCCACAGGAAGGAGAGTTGTATGGCGTTGAAGCTCGTCTGGAGGTTAGATAACACAGTGTCCAAAGTAGGGCCAGAAGTATACAGAATGGTGTCGTCTGCGTAAAGATGGGTCAGAGAATCACCAGCAGCAAGAGGGACACCACTGATGTTTTCCTCAGAAAAGAGTCAGCCCATGAATTGAACACTGTGACACCCCCATAGAGACTGCCAGAGGTTCAGACAACAGGGCCTCCGATTTGACACACTGAACTCTGTCTTAGAAGTAGTTGGTGAACCAGATGAGACAGCCATTTGAGAAACCAAGGCTGTTGAGTCTGCCAATAAAAATGTGGTGATTGACAGAGTCGAAAGCCTTGGCCAGTTCAATGAAGACGGCTGCACAGTATTGTCTCTAATCGATGGCGGTTATGACATCGTTTAGGACCCTGAGTGTGGCTGAGGTGCACCCATGACCAGCTCGGAAACCAGATTGCGTTGCGGAGAAGGTACGGTGGGATTCGAAATGGTCGGTGAGCAGTTTGTTGACTTGTCTTTCAAAGACCTTAGAAAGGCAGGGTAGGATAGATACAGTGGGGCAAAAAGGTTTTTAGTCAGCCACCAATTGTGCAAGTTCTCCCACTTAAAAAGATGAGAGAGGCCTGTAAGAGAGGCCTCTTCATCATAGGTACACTTCAACTATGACAGACAAAATGAGAGAAAAAAATCCAGAAAATCACATTGTAGGATTTTTTATGAATTTATTTGCAAATTATAATGGAACATTATTTTTATGGTGGAATACCCATGTAAGAATTATTTTCATCGTCTACAGCTCAACATTTAACACCATAGTACACTCCAAACTCATCATTAAGCTTGAGACCCTGGGTCTCGACCCCGCCCTGTGCAACTGGGTCCTGGAATTCCTGACGGGCCTCCCCCAGGTGGTGAGGTTAGGAAACAACATCTCCACCCCGCTGACCTCAACACTGGGGCCCCACAAGGGTGCATTATCAGCCCTCTCCTGTACTCCTTGTTCACCCATGACTGTGTGGCCATGCACGCCTCCAACATAATCATCAAGTTTGCAGACTACACTACCTCAGGAGGCTGAAGAAATTCTGCTTGTCACCAAAAACACAAACTTTTACAGATGCACAATCGAGAGCATCCTGTTGGGCTGTATCACCGCCTGGTAAGGCAACTGCTCCGCCCACAACCGTGAGGCTCTCCAGAGGGTAGTGAGATCTGCATCACCGGGAGAAAACTACCTGCCCTCCAGGACACCTACATCACCCGATGTCACAGGAAGTCCACATATGAGATGAGTAATGTAGGGTACGTAGACATTATATAAAGTGGCATTGTTTAAAGTGGCTAGTGATACATTTATTACATCCAATTTTTTATTATTAAAGTGGCTGGAGTTGAGTCAGTGTGTTGGCAGCAGCCACTCAATGTTAGTGGTGGCTGTTTAACAGTCTGATGGCCTTGAGATAGAAGCTGTTTTTCAGTCTCTCTGTCCCAGCTTTGATGCACCTGTACTGACCTCGCCTTCTGGATGATAGCAGGGTGAACATGCAGGGGCTTGGGTGGTTGTTGTCCTTGATGATCTTTATGGCCTTCCTGTAACATCGGGTGGTGTAGGTGTCCTGGAGGGCAGGTAGTTTGCCCCCGGTGATGCGTTGTGCAGACCTCACTACCCTCTGGAGAGCAGCCCGCCAGGAAGCTCTCAATTGTGCATCTGTAGAAGTTTGTGAGTGCTTTTGGTGACAAGCCGAATTTCTTCAGCCTCCTGAGGTTGAAGAGGCTCTGCTGAGCCTTCTTCACGATGCTGTCTGTGTGGGTGGACCAATTCAGTTTGTGTGTGATGTGTATGCCGAGGAACTTAAAACTTACTACCCTCTCCACTACTGTTCCATCGATGTGGATAGGTGGGTGTTCCCTCTGCTGTTTCCTGAAGTCCACAATCATTTCCTGAGTTTTGTTGATGTTGAGTGTGAGGTTATTTTCCTGACACCACACTCCGAGGGCCCTCACCTCCTCCCTGTAGGCTGTCTCGTCGTTGTTGGTAATCAAGCCTACCACTGTTGTGTCGTCCGCAAACTTGATGATTGAGTTGGAGGCGTGTGTTGCCGCGCAGTCGTGGGTGAACAGGGAGTACAGGAGAGGGCTCAGAACGCACCCTTGTGGGGCCCCAGTGTTGAGGATCAGCGAGGTGGAGATGTTGTTGCCTACCCTCACCACCTGGGGGTGGCCCGTCAGGAAGTCCAGTACCCAGTTGCACAGGGCGGGGTCTAGACCCAGGGACTCGAGCTTGATGACGAGCTTGGAGGGTACTATGGTGTTAAATGCCGAGCTGTAGTCGATGAACAGCATTCTCACATAGGTATTCCTCTTGTCCAGATGGGTTAGGGCAGTGTGCAGTGTGGTTGAGATTGCGTCGTCTGTGGACCTATTTGGGCGGTAAGCAAATTGGAGTGGGTCTAGGGTGTCAGGTAGGGTGGAGGTGATATGGTCCTTGACTAGTCTCTCAAAGCACTTCATGATGACGGAAGTGAGTGCTACGGGGCGGTAGTCGTTTAGCTCAGTTACCTTAGCTTTCTTGGGAACAGGAACAATGGTGGCCCGCTTGAAGCATGTGGGAACTGCAGACTGGTATAGGGATTGATTGAATATGTCCGTAAACACACCAGACCAGCTGGTCTGCGCATGCTCTGAGGGCGCGGCTGGGGATGCCGTCTGGGCCTTCAGCCTTGCGAGGGTTAACACGTTTAAATGTTTTTCTCACCTCGGCTGCAGTGAAGGAGAGACCGCATGTTTCCGTTGCAGGCCATATCAGTGGCACTGTATTGTCCTCAAAGCGAGCAAAAAAGTTGTTTAGTCTGCCTGGGAGCAAGACATCCTGGTCCGTGACGGGCTGGTTTTCTTTTTGTAATCCGTGATTGACTGTAGACCCTGCCACATACCTCTTGTGTCTGAGCCGTTGAATTGAGATTCTACTTTGTCTCTATACTGACGCTTAGCTTGTTTGATTGCTTTGCGGAGGGAATAGCTACACTGTTTTGTATTCGGTCATGTTTCCGGTCACCTTTCCCTGATTAAAAGCAGTGGTTCGCGCTTTCAGTTTCACGCGAATGCTGCCATCAATCCATGGTTTCTGGTTTGGGAATGTTTTAATCGTTGCTATGGGAACGACATCTTCAACGCACGTTCTAATTAACTCGCACACCGAATCAGCGTATTCGTCAATGTTGTTGTCTGACGCAATACGAAACATATCCCAGTCCACGTGATGGAAGCAGTCTTGGAGTGTGGTGTCAGCTTGGTCAGACCAGCGTTGGACAGACCTCAGCTTATGGACAGACCTCAGCGTGCGAGCTTCTTGTTTTAGTTTCTGTCTGTCTGTAGGCAGGGATCAACAAGGTAGCACACAGGAGGACATTTCTCTCTGTTCAGATCATTTCCTTTTGAATTTCTAGCCAAATATAAAATGTTCCTGTTTTGATTAATTTAATATAGTGAGTTAGGTCTGCTCTATACCAACTTAGCATACCCCCTGACTGTTTAGGATCCTGGGACTAAACACCTCCCTCTGCAACTGGATCCTGGACTAACAGACATGCCGCCTCTAAGGTGGTGAGGGTAGGTAGCAACACATCTGCCACGCTGATCCTCAACACTGGAGCTCCCCAGGGGTGCGTGCCTAGTCCCCTCCTGTACTCCCCGTTCACCCACGACTGCATGGCCAGGCGCGACTCCAACACCATCAAGTTTGCTGACGACCCAAGAGTGGTCGTCAACAATGACGAGACAGCCTATAGGGAGGAGGTCAGAGACCGGGTGGTGCCAGAATAACAACTTATCCTTCAACGTAACCAAGACTAAGGAGATGATTGTGGACTACAGGAAAAGGAGCACCGAGCACGTCCCCATTCTCATCAACGGGGCTGTAGTGGAACAGGTTGAGAGCTTCAAATTCCTTGGTGTCCACATCAACAACAAACTAGATTGGTCCAAACACACCAAGACAATTGTGAAGAGGGCACGACAAAGCCTATTCCCCCTCAGGAAACTAAACAGATTTGGCATGGGTCCTGAGATCCTCAAAAGGTTCTACTGCTGCAATATTGAGAGCCTCCTGACTGCCTGGTACGGCAATTGCTCGGCTTCCGACCACAAGGCACTTCAGAGGGTAGTGCGTACGGCAAAGCTGCCTGCCATCCACGACCTCTACACCAGGCGGTGTCAGAGGAAGGCCCTAAAAATTGTCAAAGACCCCATCCACCCCAGTCACAGACTGTTCTCTCTACTATCGCATGGCAAGCGGTACCGGAGTGCCAAGTCTAGGACAAAAAGGCTCCTCAACAGTTTTTACCCCCAAGCCATAAGACTCCTGAACTATTTGCGGACTATTTGCATTGTGCCCCACCCCCCCAAAACCCTCTTTTACGCTGCTGCTACTCTCTGTTTATCTTATATGCATAGTCACTTTAACTATACATTCATGTACATACTGCCTCAATTGGCCCGACCAACCAGTGCTCCCACGCATTGGCTAACCAGGCTATCTCCATTGTGTCCCACCACCCGCCAACCCCTTTTTTTACGCTACTGCTACTCTCTGTTCATCATATATGCATAGTGACTTTAACGATACCTACATGTACATACTACCTCAATAAGCCTGACTAACAGGTGTCTGTATGGAGCCTTGCTACTCTTTTTTAAA
The DNA here is from genome assembly GCF_036934945.1 of Oncorhynchus masou masou. NCBI lineage: Eukaryota > Metazoa > Chordata > Actinopteri > Salmoniformes > Salmonidae > Oncorhynchus > Oncorhynchus masou. The sequence continues at coordinate 78,081,649 of NC_088243.1, read as the reverse complement.
ATGTCTTTTTACTGTTGTTTTATTTCTTTCCACACACACACACACACACACACACACACACACACACACACACACACACACACACACACACACACACACACACACACACACACACACACACACACACACACACACACACACACACACACACACACACACACACACACACACGCACACACACACACATACTTTTTTTTCCTTGTAAGCATTTCACTGTAAGGTCTACATCTGTTGTATTCGGCGCACGTGACAAATAAACTTTGATTTGATGTTGTTTTCCAGAGCATTTGCTGTATAGCTTTGGAATAATAATCTTTGGAAGTTGTAAGCCTTCCAGGTGATTCCGTAATTCCATCCAAAATCAGGTTGGAGGTTTTGAGATTTGATTTGGAGTGAAGGTTATGTAGTAGAGGGTCGTATCCTGTATATGTCCCTGACAGAAAATCCAAGTTTATCTAACTCTAAATCTATATTTTTTAAATAACATGCTGAAAAATGGAGGAGCTCATCTGCTCATGACCTCTCTCTCTCCTCCCTTTCAATTTCCTCCCACTCTCTCTCATTCTTGCTATCTCTAACTCTCTCGAACTACTTCTCTCTCCCCCTGTCGCCGCCTCTCTCCTTCGCACTCTCTCTCACTCTCTCCAGTACCTGTTTACCTCCTCCATCCATCTTCTCCTCCTTGCCCCAATCCACACATGGGTGGATCCATGGGCAGTAGAGGGATGCAGGGTGCTATACAGTCTCTTTCAGTCTCTGCCTCCTGGCTGTATCTACTCTCCAGGCACCAAGTCTAATTGGGATGTTTGCAACACCCCAGAGACACTTTGGATGTATGAACAAACGTATCATAATAAAACTGCCTTTCCTCCAGTGCAGAATGAAACAATGTCATAAATCAATGGATAATGTCATGAAATGAGTACCAGAGGGACCCAGAAAGAGAGGAAAGAGCCACTAGTTTGTAAGACAGAGAAATGAGACAGAGGTTCAGGCTTTACGTCTCTAGAATGTACAGGACCTGACATTTGTCTGGATTAGTAAACTGCTGTGAAGCGAGCTCACAATCATGCTTCAGGCATGTGTATGTGTGTGTGATGTGTGTGTGTGTAAATTTCCAACAAATAAACCATTTAGACTGCCCTGAGGAAAAGACAGCTTTGGATAAAACTTTTTTTTTTCATAACTGTTATGTGTTTTCTGGGAGTCCTGACACGTGTCTTTCTCTGAGTGTGTGTGTGTGTGTGTGTGTGTGTGTGTGTGTGTGTGTGTGTGTGTGTGTGTGTGTGTGTGTGTGTGTGTGTGTGTGTGTGTGTGTGTGTGTGTGTGTGTGTGTGTGTGTGTGTGTGTGTGTGTGGCAGTCAGGCTAGGTGGCTCTAGACTGGATGGATGGAGCTGGTTGCAACATTCTATTGAGATGTGTATCACTCCTCTATGTATCATCTCTGTAGGTGGTGTGCGTGTGTGCGTGCGTGTGTGCATGTGTGTGTGCATGAGTGCATTTGTCTATGTGTGTATCTGTCTATGCGTGACAGTCACTGTACTCTCATCTGAGTTACACTACCGTTCAAAAGTTTGGGGTCATTTAGAAATGTCCTTGTTTTTGAAAGAAAAGCACATTTTTTTGTCCATTAAAATAACATGAAATTGATCAGAAATACAGTGTAGACATGGTTAATGTTGTAAATGACTGTTGTATCTGGAAACCTGCAGATTTTTTAATGGAATATCTATCAGCAAACAACACTCCTGTGTTCCAACGTCAAGTTGTGTTAGCTAATCCAAATGTCTCATTTTAATAGGCTAATTGATCATTAGAAAACCCTTTTGCAATTATGTTAGCACAGCTGAAAACTGTTGTTCTGATTAAAGAAGCAATAAAACTGACCTTCTTTATCTGGATATCAGCATTTGTGGGTTCGATTACAGGCTCAAAATGGCCAGGAACAAAGAACTTTCTTCTGAAACTGGTCAGTCTATTCTTGTTCTGAGAAATGAAGGCTATTCGATGCAAGAAATTGCCAAGAAACTGAACATCTCGTACAACGATGTGTACTACTCCCTTCACAGAACAGCGCAAACTGGAACGACCCAGAATAGAAAGAGGAGTGGGAGGCCCCAGTGCACAACTGAGCAAGAGGACAAGTACATTAAAGTGTCTAGTTTGAGAAACAGATGCCTCACAAGTCAGATGGGCAAAATAACAGACACTGAACAGAGGAACTCTGCCTAGAGGCCAGAATCCCAGAGTCGCCTCTTCACTGGTGTTTAGCATTGTCTGAGCTTTAACATGGCAACACCGTCTTCACAGACATCGATTTCCTTTCCTCTCCCATTTGTATCAACGTGGCTTATATCTGGAGCCCTCACTCAAACATTCTCCACAGAGAGAGAGAGAGAGAGAGAGAGAGAGAGAGAGAGAGAGAGAGAGAGAGAGAGAGAGAGAGATAATAGCAGGGATAAGATGTAGACAAACCAAAGAACGCTTCCAGCGTGACTGTGTTATTTAGCAGTACAGTAGAGAATATTTAAGTCCTCCATTAACTGTTCTCCATGGGAGGAAAGGTGTGTGTGTGCGCGCTCTGGTCTAATGTGAGGATGAATCTGCACCTGGACTCAATTAATCAACTCTCACTTCCAATCACGCTCCGGCTATACCGAGATGGGGTCCCTTCTCTCTTTTTCCCTCCATTTATCTCCATGCGGTTTCAGTCTTTGCAGCTGAAAGCTGAGTTTGGTCTTGTAGTCTTGTTCTCCACTGGCCACTTACTGAGATACAACAACACCTCAATGACCATTCACTGGCCACTTACTGAGATACAACAACACCTCAATGACTATTCACTGGCCACTTACTGAGATACAACAACACCTCAATGACCATTCACTGGCCACTTACTGAGATACAACAACACCTCAATGACCATTCACTGGCCACTTACTGAGATACAACAACACCTCAATGACCATTCACTGGCCACTTACTGAGATACAACAACAACTCAATGACCATTCACTGGCCACTTACTGAGATACAACAACACCTCAATGACCATTCACTGGCCACTTACTGAGATACAACAACACCTCAATGACCATTCACTGGCCACTTACTGAGATACAACAACACCTCAATGACCATTCACTGGCTACTTACTGAGATACAACAACACCTCAATGACCATTCACTGGCTACTTACTGAGATACAACAACACCTCAATGACCATTCACTGGCCACTTACTGAGATACAACAGCACCTTTTGGCTTTACTATCCTTGTGGGGACCAGAAGGCCTCACGGGGATAGTAAAACAAGGACAATTCTGACAGGTGTGGACATTAGGCTTAAAAGGGTAGGGTTAGTATTACTATAGGGTTACTATTGGGGTTAGAATTAGGATTAAGGGTTAGGTCTTACCTGGTTAAATAAATACATGTTAAATAAATAAAACAAAATAGGGAAAATAGGATTTTGAATGGGAATCAATTATTTTGTCCCCACAAGCATAGTAAAACAAACATGTGAGTGTGTAGGAAACAGTATATAATTACAGAGACTCTGACAGACAGACAGACAGACAGACAGACAGACAGACAGACAGACAGACAGACAGACAGACAGACAGACAGACTGTTTCTGGTGGCTGATGATGGTACTATAATCACAGGGTGCAAAACAGAAAGAGATTCCCTCTCTCTCTCTCTCTCTCTCCCTCTCTCTCTCCCTCTCTCTCTCTCCCTCTCTCCCTCTCTCACTCCCTCTCTCTCCATATCTCCGTCTCTCTCTCCCTCTCTCTCTCTCTCTCTCTCTCCCTCTCTCTCTCCCTCTCTCTCTCTCCCTCTCTCCCTCTCTCTCTCCCTCTCTCTCCATATCTCCGTCTCTCTCTCTCTCTCTCTCTCTCTCTCTCACACACACACACACACACACACACACACACACACACACACACACACACACACACACACACACACACACACACACACACACACACACACACACACACACACACACACACACACACACACACACACACACACACATGCATGTTCACAAATTGTATAGAAATGTGCACATATACAAACACCCACACATGAGATGTGATGGGATCTTACTGAAAATAATTTCATTATCACAATTCCCTTCCAAATAACAGTGAATTAAACAGATTGCCGTTTGCGCGTGGTGCATTTAGGTTTGTACAGAACTGTGGGTTACAATAATAATATACCTTTTGTCTCTCACCGCACTCAGATTCAGAATGGGTTTCAGATGATGGGAGAACTTGATCAATGCTATCCCTTTACAACCCTGAACCAGTCCCACAGTTTACAGAGAGACGAGAGATCACAATGCTATCCCTTTACAACCCTGAACTAGTCCCACAGTTTACAGAGAGATGAGAGATCACAATGTGACTCCCTTTACAACCCTGAACCAGTCCCACAGTTTACAGAGAGATGAGAGATCACAATGTGACTCCCTTTACAACCCTGAACTAGTCCCACAGTTTACAGAGAGATGAGAGATCACAATGTGACTCCCTTTACAACCCTGAACTAGTCCCACAGTTTACAGAGAGATGAGAGATCACAATGCTATCCCTTTACAACCCTGAACCAGTCCCACAGTTTACAGAGAGATGAGAGATCACAATGTGACTCCCTTTACAACCCTGAACTAGTCCCACAGTTTACAGAGAGACGAGAGATCACAATGTGACTCGTTTAACAACCCTGAACTAGTCCCACAGTTTACAGAGAGACGAGAGATCACAATGTGACTCATTTAACAACCCTGAACCAGTCCCACAGTTTACAGAGAGACGAGAGATCACAATGTGACTCGTTTAACAACCCTGAACTAGTCCCACAGTTTACAGAGAGATGAGAGATCACAATGTGACTCCCCTGGTTAGATAAAGGATAAATAAATGTGTTCACAATGTCGTCAATTTTTCTCTTCGGTTATGATAAACAAGGTCCTAAAACGTTATGCAGTTGACATTTAGATTTGGATAGTGTTCTGAAAGTGAGTGCAGCATGCCTCTTAACATTGATGGGTTTCCCCATGCAGTATTCATATAGCCGAGACAATCATACAAGTATGCACAAACACAGACGCGCACCCCCCTCCCCCCTCACACACACACAAACAAACATCAACAAAGTATCACAGGCTGCATGGTTGTACCACAGGGGCTGAGCAGCTCCCTCCCCAGAAATGAGGTTAAATGCACACTTATGTAAATTATTCAGAGTAATGAGCATCATACAAGGAACACAAGTTATAAACCATGAGGGTGTTTTTCCATGTAAATGTCCTGAAGCAGGCTAGATCCTCCTAAACAGTAGAGGGATTACAGTCAAACAGGCATGTAAGCAAACATGAACATGAGGAAAATGATCCAATCTGTGTATTCACAAGGTATTGCATGTAAAGAATCCTAAAGAGTGAAAATATACATATTCCTGATTCCATTGATATGAATGTGATATACACTGAGTGAACAAACATTAAGAACACCTTCCTAATATTGAGTTGCCCCCTCCCCCTTTTGCCCTCAGAACAGCCTCAATTCATCAGGGCATGGAGTCTACAAGGTGTCGAAAGCGTTCTACAGGGATGCTGGCCCATGTTGACTCCAATGCTATCCACAGTTGTGTCAAGTTGGCTGGACATCCTTTGGGTGATGGACCATTCTTGATTGACACGGGAAACTGTTGAGAGTAAAAAAAAACAGCAGCGTTGCAGTTCTTGACACAAACCAGTGATCCTAGCACATACTACCAAACCCCATTCAAATGCACTTAAATATTATGTCTTGCCCATTCACCCTCTGATTGGCACACACACACAACCCATGTGTCAGAGCTTAACCATCCTTATTTAACCTGTCTCCTCCCCTTCATCTTTAACCTGTCTCCTCCCCTTCATCTTTAACCTGTCTCCTCTCCTTCATCTTTAACCTGTCTCCTCTCCTTCATCTTTAACCTGTCTCCTCTCCTTCATCTTTAACCTGTCTCCTCCCCTTCATCTTTAACCTGTCTCCTCCCCTTCATCTTTAACCTGTATCCTTCCCTTCATCTTTAACCTGTCTCCTCTCCTTCATCTTTAACCTGTCTCCTCTCCTTCATCTTTAACCTGTCTCCTCTCCTTCATCTTTAACCTGTCTCCTCTCCTTCATCTTTAACCTGTCTCCTCTCCTTCATCTTTAACCTGTCTCCTCCCCTTCATCTTTAACCTGTATCCTTCCCTTCATCTTTAACCTGTCTCCTCTCCTTCATCTTTAACCTGTCTCCTCTCCTTCATCTTTAACCTGTCTCCTCTCCTTCATCTTTAACCTGTCTCCTCTCCTTCATCTTTAACCTGTCTCTTCTCCTTCATGTTTAACCTGTCTCCTCCCCTTCATCTTTAACCTGTCTTCATTTACACTGATTGACGTGGATTTAACAGGTGACATCAATAAGGGATCATAGCTTTAACTTGGATTCACCTGCTCAGTCAAAGTCATGGAAAGAGCAGGTGTTCCTAATGTTGTGTCCACTCCGTGTATATGGAGTATAATGTTGTGTCCACTCTGTGTATATGGGGTATAATGTTGTGTCCACTCTGTGTATATGGGGTATAATGTTGTGTCCACTCTGTGTATATGGGGTATAATGTTGTGTCCACTCTGTGTATATGGGGTATAATGTTGTGTCCACTCTGTGTATATGGGGTATAATGTTGTGTCCACTCTGTGTATATGGGGTATAATGTTGTGTCCACTCTGTGTATATGGGGTATAATGTTGTGTCCACTCTGTGTATATGGGGTATAATGTTGTGTCCACTCTGTGTATATGGGGTATAATGTTGTGTCCACTCTGTGTATATGGGGTATAATGTTTGAAGTTAAGTAATCAACATATTCACATAGTTTATTCCTTTATTCTCTTACAAAAAGCATGATGACTTTCTTCAGACACTTTGGTTAGAAAACGTTTATTTCTCAAAAGTTTATTTCCGTCTTTTTTTAGATTCATGAATGATCTCCATGTATTTTACAAATGTTTTATTCAGCAACATCTTTCACTAGTGATGTATAGAAAAACAACTGTACTGTGAGGTTTTCAGGTGAACAAACTAAATAATCACTTTATATCCTGGTATTAAAATACTTTGAAAAAAAAGAACAAATTAAGAAGAAATGTGTTCAGTCTTGAAAACACCAACTGAACATCCCTTTTATTCAAATGTTAAATCAAAATAATATTGACAACCAATTAAAAGTAAAACTTAAAACATTATTGTCTACCCACTATTCAACATCTGTTTTTCCTACACCTTTTCAATGTTTTTTGCAGCTCTCAAACTCTCCATACGATACAAACATTGAATGTCTTTTTAAAAATCTGTTAGGGCTTATAAAACCTCTCCTTCTATGAGACAAACCATCCGCCAAGGACTCGTGTTGTGCTGCGCCTTCGTCAATACAACACCAAAGAAATAGAGGAGAAGAAGAACAGAAGCATCAGTCAGGTACGGAGGGGCTGATTGGGTCAGAGAACGAAAGAACAAGTTTCACTGCAGGAGAATCAACCCTTTTATATACATAGAGGATGGAGAGATGAGATACAGTATATTTGATGTAAGGAGTCTATCTCTGCCCAGTATCTGTCTTCACTGTCAAACATGTTCAAGAGTTTAAGGTTGTTCCACGTTTGGCACTGGGATCCTACACCCTGGCTATGGCAGAAAAACAATCTGACACAGTTGCGTCAGTGTTGAACGCTCTCTTTCTGGCAGAGACCCACACAAACAGAGCCAGAGCCGAGCTGGAGAGTGTAGCTAGTAAATGTTCCCTTTGTAGCTGTAGGCAGGCTGTCTCTGACTCTGATTCCAGTATCCTAACGAGGCTTCTCTGCTGACAGCCCTATAGGCTACAGCAACACGTACGATGACCTACACATCCAACGATACTGAACAACCTCCGTCATAAAATATCAAACTACTGAGAGAGAGAGAGAGAGACAAGATGTGTTGCTGTGGTGGTAGCCACCGTTTCCATGGTTTCCATTAACGATTGCCAATTGCTGATTGACTGTGAATGTGTAAATCAACAGGGGTTTCTGTGTGTAAGTCACGCCCCCTTCCTTCCACAGCTAAGTCGTGTTCCAAAATGGCTACTCTCTCTCTATAAAATAATGTAGCAGAGCCACTGAAGAAATCAATGGTGTTAATCTGTGGTACTTTGTCAAGTTCTGACCATGTCAGTCAATACTTCCTCTCTTCCAGCCACAGCAATCATTCTGGGGAGTTTGATAAAGTAACAGTGTATATGTGTGTGTGTTTAGTGGCAGGGTGTGTTCAGTGGTATGGTGTGTTCAGTGGTATGGTGGATTCAGTGGTATGGTGGGTTCAGTGGTATGGTGTGTTCAGTGGTATGGTGTGTTCAGTGGTATGGTGGATTCAGTGGTATGGTGGGTTCAGTGGTATGGTGTTTTCAGTGGTATGGTATGTTCAGTGGTATGGTGGGTTCAGTGGCATGGTGTGTTCTGTGGCATGGTGTGTTTAGTGGAATGGTGTGTTCAGTAGCATGGTGTGTTCAGTGGTTTGGTGGGTTCAGTGGTATGGTGTGTGTTCAGTGGTATGGTGGGTTCAATGGTATGGTGGGTTCAGTGGTATGGTGGGTTCAGTGGCATGGTGGGTTCAGTGGTATGGTGGGTTCAGTGGCATGGTGGGTTCAGTGGCATGGTGTATTCTGTGGCATGGTGTGTTTAGTGGAATGGTGTGTTCAGTGGTATGGTGGGTTCAGTGGTATGGTGGGTTCAGTGGTATTGTGGGTTCAGTGGTATTGTGGGTTCAGTGGTATGGTGGGTTCAGTGGTATGGTGTGTTCAGTGGTATGGTGGGTTCAGTGGTATGGTGTGTTCAGTGGTATGGTGGGTTCAGTGGTATGGTGGGTTCAGTGGTATGGTGGGTTCAGTGAGGTGTAGCAGCAAAGCATGTTTGTTGAGGAGAACACAACACAGCTAGTTAAGCATCAATTTAAACATATTTCACCTGTGCAATCAGGACATATTAAATCAAATCCAATTCAGGGATCAATCTCTGTAGGAATGACTGTCAGCAGATGGTTCAGGGAGTCAAGGAATGACTGAGCTCTGTGCATGATTATTTATGTCTGTATTATAATACTGCATTGGTGCTTGAAATGCTTGTGTTCCAGTTCATGATGCCTTTCCAACATAGCGCGTGTAACTGTGTCCAAAAACACACACGAGAGAAGCCAGAGACACACAAATATCAAATCATCTTAATAGTCAATCAGCGTTATTATCATTATTGTCTTTTAACTGTGTAAAGACAAAAACAAATCCTATTTTGTGATCCGTCTTCACTAAGTAAATGGTCAGAGAGAGTAGGTAGCGAACTGAGATATTACAGACAGACAGACAGACTAACAGTAGTCAATAGAACGGCCACAGCTCAGGGTAGGGCAGAGAAGGTCAGGGTAGGGCAGAGAAGGTCGGGGTAGGGCACCGAAGGTCGGCCCAGGGCAGAGAAGGTCAGGGTATGGCAGAGAAGGTCAGCCCAGGGCAGAGAAGGTCAGTGTAGGGCAGAAAGGGTCAGGGCAGGGCAGAGAAGGTCGGCCCAGGGCAGAGAAGGTCAGGGTAGGGCAGAGTAGGTCGGCCCAGGGCAGAGAAGGTCAGCGTAGGGAAGAGAAGGGCAGGGCAGAGAAGAGCATGGCAGAGACGGTTAGCTCAGGGCAGGGCAGAGAAAGTCAGTCCAGGCCAGGGCATAGAAGGTTATCTCAGGGCAGGGCAGGGCAGAGAAGGTCAGGGCAGGGCAGAGAAAGTCAGGGCAGGGCAGAGACAGTCAGCCCAAGGCAAGGCAGAGAAAGTCATCTCAGGGCAGGTCAGCTCAGGGCAGGGTAGGGCAGAGAAAGGCAGGTCAGGGCAGAGTAGGTCAACCCAGGGCAGAGAAGGTTATCTCAGGGCAGGGCAGAGAAAGTCAGGGCAGGGCAGAGAAAGTCAGCCCAAGGCAGGGCAGAGAAGGTCATCTCAGGGCAGGTCTTGAGGCATTTACGGGATAGTTCTCTCTTTTTTTTACACAGAAATTAACACCTTGTTTCAAAAAGTCTGAATAAAAGAAAAAAAACATCTCGGCCCAACAATGGCTCCTTTTTGTAGCAACATGTTCCTCATCTTCTTTTATTTAAATTTTTATTCTCCATCTACATGTTTCTCCTGTTTGTAATGAGTGATTTCAGAATGCATTTGGCAGAAGTATTGAAGTCTGTCTCGGACACATCACGCAGCCACCACATAAACAAAGTGTCAGAAAGACGGCCATGTTCATAAGGTCAATGTCACCATTAATGTGGTCATCTTTGTAAGGTCTATGAGTCAGTCTCCTGCTCAGCCCCTTGTGCCAGGTCATGTGATTACATGCCAGAGGCGCTGAGCCCCATGCTGGCGTTGTGGCTCATGCAGGGGAGAGTCTGGACTGTTTTGGGGAAGTCGTGAGTTAGGATGCGTCCGTTCTCTCCTCCTGCTCCACCTATTCCTCCTCCTCCCCCATTCCCGTTCCCACTCATTCTGGTCATGGAGGAGCAGTGCATGGCGTCGTTGATGTTCTGCTGCAGATAACAGAGAGAGAGAAGAGGGGAACAGAGTTGGACACCAAGACAAGATGACAGTCACAGCCATGCATACATCCTGTCTATGGGCTCCCAGTAATACTGGTCATCTAATCAGAGGTTAGCTCTACCATGTAAATAGTGTACGTATCTCCTGGGGATTTAGACTCTAACAAAGACAAGAGGATAGGCTGGTGTAATATAACAATAATATAATAAAATATTACAATATCATAGTATTATAATACAGTAGAATAATATTGTATTATATCGTGTGTCTTGTAATTCGCAGACGTTTCAACTTTATTGAATCAACAGCCCTCCATTTGATCCCCTTGTATTTGATTTGTCTACAGGAATACTGGAATATATTAACAACATTAGTTGTGTGAATGAATGTGTAACTGGATACAGGCATATATGAATAGGATAGAAACAATTATGTCTCTATTATGAAGGTAAGTGGTTGGCAGAAAATGGATACGTTCCAAATGGCATTCTATTCTCTATAGTGTGCACCCTATGGGCTCTGGTCAAAAGTAGAACACTATGTAGAGTATAGGGTGTCATTTGAGACTCAGAGTGTTATCTTTTATGGTCTTCATCTAGCTACTGACTGTTACTGGCGCGGAGCAGTAAAACCACTCTGATAGCCGACACGCATCACACTCCCAATCTGGAAGGAAGGAGGAGAAGGCAGCTCAGCTCTTCCTCTCTTTGGCCTTATTGCTCTGAGCTACAGTCTAATACAACACAAGCCAATGGGGCTGAAAGTGGAGCTAATGGTGTGTGTGTGTGTGTGTGTGTGTGTGTGTGTGTGTGTGTGTGTGTGTGTGTGTGTGTGTTTGTGTAATGCCTGTGTGTGTGTTTGTGTAATGCCTGTGTGTGTGTGTGTGTGTGTGTGTGTGTGTGTGTGTGTGTGTGTGTGTGTGTGTGTGTGTGTGTGTGTGGGGGGGGGGGGTCTTCTGGAGCTGCTTCCAGGTTGTAATTATATAACTAGTGTCAGTCAACCTATTGTTCATTACCACATGCCAGCCTTTAGTTGTAAGCCTGGGTTATCTGTCCAAACAGCTGATTTGACAGAGAGGCATGCCATAGAATCTATCATCTCTGTTTATCATCTCTGTTACAGCAGTTTAGCCTCATAGTGGGTGGCAACATATATAGGATGCTACTACAATGGACCTGCACTACAACATATACAGTCAGCAGAGGAGGGAGGTAAAGAGAGAACGATTGGGGACAGAGACAGGTAGAGAGAAAGATTGGGGACAGAGACAGGTAGAGAGAAAGATTGGGGACAGATACAGGTAGAGAGAAAGATTGGGGACAGAGACAGGTAGAGAGAAAGATTGGGGACAGAGACAGGTAGAGAGAAAGATTGGGAACAGAGACAGGTAGAGAGATAGATTGGGGACAGAGACAGGTAGAGAAAGAGACAGACAGAGGTTAAAGGGTAACGAGGTACAGAGGTAGAGACTTTGTGTTGCGGTGGAGAAGCAGTGACGTGCTACAGGTGGGTCTACTGTGATCACACGGTTAGATGGCTGGAGGGAGGGGTGAGGAAGAGGAGGAGGAAGAAGAGGCAGATGATATCAACATCATCATCATCATCAATCATCATCGTCATGGTATCACAGTTTCCTACCCCATGTCCTCTGTTCTCTCTCTCTCTCTCCTATATCTTAACAGTGTTGTTGGAGTACAGGCCGTAGCTCTGCAGCTCTGTGTAAGGAGCGGTAGCGCCCCCTGTGTCTAAGGCTGAGCACTGAAAGGTCTGAGCGGCGGATGCAGCGGCGGCTCGCGCGGTGGACACCTTCATTCTCTGAGACTCGGTTCGCGACTTGTAGCAGAACTCCACCAACGCCACCAGCATGGCCAGGCCCAGCCCTCCAATCAGAATGTAGAACACTCCGGCCACGTTGCTCAGGCTCAACGCACTCGTCTTATCCTGGGGGGGGGGGGGGGCGGAGAGAGATGCGGTGAGGAGGAGTGAGGGGAGGGGACATACATACATTACATACACACTGACACCATAGATGCAAACACCTTATATACAAACACCATAGTAGAAATTATGGACAAACACAGAAACACATACTAAAGACACTTTGCATACAAAAAAAACACACAAAAGCAGCATGCACATAGAGATAATCCAGCACGCACGCACGCACGCACGCACGCACGCACGCACGCACGCACGCACGCACGCACGCACGCACGCACGCACGCACGCACGCACGCACGCACGCACGCACGCACACACACACACACACACACACACACACACACACACACACACACACACACACACACACACACACACACACACAGAGAAAGAAACGTGTCAGGACTCCCAGAAAACACATAACAGTTATGCCCTGCTTAATTAACTAGCCCAAACAAAATACAGGTAGACAACATAATACTCACAAAACAACACATGCAACTTCATACTACTGATATTACACACTGGTTTCATTAAGAAGCTATTTATAATACTTATACTAACTATTGTTTGAAACTAACTTGACATAGTAACTAGCCCACTCACTCTGCACTCAGACACACACCTAGTACTTGAAAAACTTGTCTAACTTCATATACATTTCCTTTCTTCATTTCTGAGGGGGTTTAGATCAAGTGTGTTTTTCAATACCCTAAAACTTGAGTCAAATCCTCATTAGATCCATGCATTCATGCAGCATTAATTTAACAGGCAGAGAGTCTAAATTCACTTTAACCAACATATTGTGGGATGGCCCATTATTGTGTTGATCTACAGTATAGAGTGGGGCAAAAAAGTATTTAGTCAGCCACCAATTATGCAAGTGCTCCCACTTAAAAAGATGAGAGAGGCCTGTAATTTTCATCATAGGTACACTTCAACTATGACAGAAAAAATGAGAAAGAAAATCCAGAAAATCACATTGTAGGACTTTATTTATTTGCAAATTATTTATTTGCAAATTATGGTGTAAAATAAGTATTTGGTAACCTACAAACAAGCAAGATTTCTGGCTCTCACAGACCTGTAAGTTCTTCTTTAAGAGGCTCCTCAGTCCTCCACTCGTTATCTGTATTAATGGCACCTGTTTGAACTTGTTATCAGTATAAAAGACACCTGTCCACAACCTCAAACAGTCACGCTCCAAACTCCACTATGGCCAAGACCAAAGAGCTGTCAAAGGACACCAGAAACAAAATTGTAGATCTGCACCAGGCTGGGAAGACTGACTCTGCAATAGGTAAGCAGCTTGGTTTGAAGAAATCAACTGTGGGAGCAATTATTAGGAAATGGAAGACATGCAAGATCACTGATAATCTCCCTTGATCTGGGGCTCCACGCAAGATCTCACCCCGTGGGGTCCAAATGATCACAGGAACGGTGAGCAAAAATCCCAACGTGGCTGAAACATCATGCTTTGGGGCTGTTTTTCTGCAAAGGGACCAGGACGACTGATCCGTGTAAAGGAAAGAATGAATGGGGCCATGTATCGTGAGATGATGAGTGAAAACCTCCTTCCATCAGCAAGGGCATTGAAGATGAAACGTGGCTGGGTCTTTCAGCATGACAATGATCCCAAACACACCGCCCGGGCAACGAAGGAGTTGCTTCGTAAGAAGCATTTCAAGGTCCTGGAGTGGCCTAACCAGTCTCCAGATCTCAACCCCATAGAAAATCTTTGGAGGGAGTTGAAAGTCTGTGTTGCACAGCAACAGCCCCAAAACATCACTGCTCTACAGGAGATCTGCATGGAGGAATGGGCCAAAATACCAGCAACAGTGTGTGAAAACCTTGTGAAGACTTACAGAAAACGTTTGACCTCTGTCATCGCCAACAAAGGGTATATAACAAAGTATTGAGATAAACTTTTGTTATTGATCAAATACTAATTTTCCACCATATAATTTGCAAATAAATTCATTAAAAATCCTACAATGTGATTTTCTGGATTTTTTTTCTCATTTTGTCTGTCATAGTTGAAGTGTACCTATGATGAAAATTACAGGCCTCTCATCTTTTTAAGTGGGAGAACGTGCACAATGGGTGGCTGACTAAATACTTTTTTGCCCCACTGTATATCCATCCAGAACATTAAAGTATATTTATTCTCTATTTCTAACAGATAAACTCTGGTTATCATTCTGGGGTTGTGGGTTTAGGAGGGTTGAGGCCGTTGCTTCATTCTCAGCGGTGAGAGACCATGCAGGATTAAGACAATCGGATCATTATCAAACTCCCTGATTTAGGGTTTAGGGTTATGTTGGGTGTATGGGGTTGCTAGCCTCGCAAAAGCTTAATCAATTATGTATGCTTGCAGGAACAGGTAGGCTCACGAGGCTAAGGGGTTGCAAGGCTGAATAGTATCTGTAGCTTTCATATGTTTTTTGGGGGTGGGGTGTACCTCTCACACCGGAGAGGATGGAGCCAGACCAGGCAGGCTGGTGTGGAGAGGACGTTTTGGGGTGTTTCAGGGCCGGGTCATGTTAGGAGACAGGGGTCAGGGGTTAAAAGTGATCTGAGCCTTTCACAGGGTCCGTCGGTCAAATCAAAATCACACACTCTCTCTCTCTCTTTCTCTCTCTCTCTCTCTCTCCACACTGACATGCAGGCTGCATCCAGAATGGCATCCTAAGTGCACTCTATAAAGAATTAGGTTGCCATTTCAAACAAAACTCAGTCCCATTGTGGTTTATGTAGATTCTAGGTCCTTGGGGCTCTGTTCTTTGTTTTCTTCTCTGCCTGTCTGCTTTCAGAGACCACTCTTACAACAGCTATGTGATATTACTCTGTATGTTTCTATTCCCTTGGGTTTATATTGGCTAAATCAGCAGAGTGCACTTTACAATGATGTACTTCAGCATGATGTAGCACTGCCTCTCTTACATGAGGGATGCCTGTGATTTCCCTCCTGTATTACCATGGCTATATCAGCATGATCACCATCATACCTTAGGTTTACATCACTGCAAAACAACCTGACAGATGAGTCGAGGGAAATAAACAGTGAATTTTACGCTCTATTCAAAGAACACACATGCCTACTTGTATTGCTTAGAGGTACTGCGTACAGTGGCTTGCGAAAGTATTCACCCCCCTTTGCATTTTTCCTATTTTGTTGCCTTGCAACCTTGAATTAAAATTGATTTTTGGAGGGTTTGTATCATTTGATTTACACAACATGCCTAACACTTTGAAGATGCAAAATATTTTTTTATTGTGAAACAAACAAGAAATTAGAGAAAAAAACCTGAAAACTTGAGTGTGCATAACTCTTCAACCCCCCCAAAGTCAATACATTGTGGTTTCACCTTTTGCAGCAATTACAGCTGCAAGTCTCTTGGGATATGTCTCTATAAGCTTGACACATCTAGCCACTGGGATTTTTGCCCATTCTTCAAGGCAAAACTGCTCCAGCTCCTTCAAGTTGGATGGGTTCCGCTGGTGTACAGCAATCTTTTAGTCATACCACAGATTCTCAATTGGATTGAGGCCTGGGCTTTGACTAGACCATTCCAAGACATTTAAATGTTTCCCCTTAAACCACTCGAGTGTCGCTTTAGCAGTATGCTTAAGATTATTTTCCTGCTGGAAGGTGAACCTCTGTCCCGGTCTCAAATCTCCGGAAGACTGAAACAGGTTTCCCTCAAGAATTTCCCTTTATTTAGTGCCATCCATCATTCCTTCAATTCTGACCAATTTCCCAGTCCCTGCTGATGAAAAACATCCCCACGGAATGATTCTGCCACCACCATGCTTTACTGTGGGGATGGTGATCTCGGGGTGATGAGAGCTGTTGGGTTTGCGTCAGACATAGCATTTTCCTTGATGGCCAAAAACCTCGATTATAGTCTCATCTGACCAGAGTACCTTCTTCCATATGTTTGGTGAGTATCCCAAATTCCTTTTGGCGAACACCAAACATGTTTGCTTATTTTTTTCTGGCCACTCTTCCGTAAAGCCCAGCTCGGTGGAGTGTACGACTTAAAGTGGTCCTATGGACAGATACTCCAATCTCGGCCGTGGAGCTTTGCAGCTACTTCAGGGTTATCAATGGTCTCTTTGTTGCCTTCTGATTAATGCCCTCCTTGCCTGGTCCGTGAGTTTTTGTGAGCAGCCCTCTCTTGGCAGGGTTGTTGTGGTGCAATATTTGTTAAACATTTTTATAATGGATTTAATGGTGCTCTGTAGGATTTTCAAAGTTTGGGATATTTTTTTATAACCTAACCCTGATCTGATTCTCCACAACTTTGTCCCTGACCTGTATGGAGAGCTCCTTGGTCTTCATTGTGTCAATTGTTTGGTGGTGCCCCTTGCTTAGTGGCGTTGCAGACTCTGGGGCCTTTCAGAACAGGTGTATATATACTGAGATCATGTGACAGATCATGTGACACTTAGATTGCACACAGGTGGACTTTATTTGACTAATTATGTGACTTCTGAAGGTAATTGGTTGCACCAGATCTTATTTAGGGAATTCATAGCAAAAGGGGTGAATACATATGCACGCACCACTTGTTCTTTTTTTAAAATATATATTTTTATTTCACTTCACCAATTTGGACTATTTTGTGTATGTCCATGACATGAAATCCAAATAAAAATCCATTTCAATTACAGGTTGTAATGCAACAAAATAGGACAAATGCCAAGGGGGGTGAATCATTTTGCAAGGCACTGTATGTGGCTGATGTTCTGCAACAAGGAGCAGGCAGCATATGTTCTTGTGGTATAACACCATATGACCTCTAGCATGTTTACAATGTTATTTGATTTAACGACCGTAAACCCCACTGTTTCACCTCAACCATCAAGGTTAGTAGTTAATTCACTCATTGGCCTCATTATGGAGCAAACATCAGTGTGGGGAGAGAGAGAGATAACAGTGATTGGCTCCCAGAGAGAGAAAGAGAGAGAAAGAGAAAGAGAGAGAAGAAATGGATTTTGAGTCCACCAATCTCAGTCACTTTACTAATGAGAGCCAGTGACATGTCTAAGTAGTAAACTGAGAGCGATAGTTTGAGATATCAGGGCTGGTCTGGGAACAGACTTTACAGGGCTTCTGTAGTTTCAGACTGGTCTTGGATCAGGGGATTTGAGGAGGATGTGAGGAGTGTTTGGGGTATAAGGACTGGTCTAGGATCAGGGGTTTTGAGGAGGATGTGAGGAGTGTTTGGTGTATAAGGATGGTCTAGGATCAGGGGTTTTGACAAGGATGTGAGGAGTGTTTAGGGTTTAAGGACTGGTCTAGGATCAGGGGTTTTGACAAGGATGTGAGGAGTGTTTGGTGTATAAGGATTGGTCTAGGATCAGGGGTTTTGAGAAGGTTGTGAGGAGTGTTTGGTGTATAAGGACTGGTCTAGGATCAGGGGTTTGAGGACTGAGATATAGTGTGTGACTGACCTTGCGTCCGGAGTCGTTGCTGCCACACTCTCCTTTATCGTACCACCATTTGTTCTTTAGTTTGTCTAAGACGGCCTGCTCATTGAGCTTCAACACGGCTAGGTTTACCGGGATCCTGCATGTACACCACACCACACCCAGGACAGGGCAGGGCCATAACATAAATAACATAGCATAACATATGTTATCTTATGTCAGTCATTCAGAACATGTCCAATCATATACCACATCTACGCATCAAGGTTTACTGCCATTTAGCTGTGTCACTGGTTAGAAGTTGGAAACCTCACACACACGTTCACTCACAGGCAAATACATAAAGTAAACAGGAACATCATCAGGAACACACATGTACATCAGAGTCAAAGTGATGTGTTAATACTCCATCTCTCCCTACTGTACAGTACGGTAGTAGATGTGTATTACTGTATCACTTTGGGTAACCGGCACACCAGCTGTGAACCCTCTGTTACGGAACACAACACGTCAGAAAAGATTCTGATTGCAGATTCTATTCCCCTTTAAAAGCTGTAGGAGTGTCTAGTTAGTAGGAGGTTCTTGGGGACAGAGATACAAAAAAAAACAATTCTGTTCTTTGTGTGTGTGTGAAGTCTTCAGTGTATCAGCTTGACAGGGATCCCACGCATGAATGCATGCTATCCTTACTTATTCATGAGAACAGGGCAAAATACAAACTGTGCCAATTCCAGACACCCGCCTCCCAGAAGGACTAGAGTAGGTTATCTTGGCTAGAGAGAGAGCATGATGTCACTCTGTAGTTTTAAGTTGGCCCCTACACACAGAGTTGAAGCACTTGTTACCCTCTGTGTTGAAGTCTGGGCCATAGACCTATCCATGGCTAGGAAGAGATAAAATATCATGTGTCTCTCGTGTTTTAATCCCTCCCCCACCCTTCACCCACCATACAGTTGTCAGGAAGTGTTGCCATCCAGAGTGTCTGAGCAGCTTTGTGATTGGCCGGTTACCCCCCTGGTGGATCAGCGTGGTTGGTTGAAACAGGGTTCTGACCTTGGAGTCCCCGCCCCCGCTGCCACACTCGCCCTTGTCGTACCACCATTTGTTTTTCAGTTTGTCCAACAGGCCTTGCTCGTTCAGTTTTAACACGGCCAGGTTAACAGGGTTTCTTTAGAACGATAATAGATACAATCATAACTGGGTCAGTTTTCCTGGGTTAGGAAATAGTACTGTATATTATGGACAGGTATATAAATATGTGTAAATATGTGATTATGAAAATGTTGGAGCTATATTTTAATAATGATAACTGGGTTAGCATTTGAAAGAGTATATGGACAGGTAGGTAAGTAGTCTGTACACTGGTTATGATTATGAATGTTGAATCGCTAGATTACACCACCTGCTTGGCTAAGCCTATGGCGATGTATGGAGTGAATATACTATGGAGCAGGGTTGATCTTGAGTTTGGACATTCTAAATGCTTGATATAGAGTATATTACTTATATATCTCAATGGACAGAAATGCTTGCTGGCCATACTTGAGTCAGGTTTAACCACATAGAGGACAGGGCCTCTTAGAGGAGGGAGAGAGCAGATATCATGGAGAGATGCTTCAGATTTGGAAGCCTACCTACCTGTCTGTAGATGCTCATGTCCTTTCAATGTTTCCACTATGAAAATGGAGAACTATCACAGTTCCATTCACTTCATACAAATATGATTAGTTGTTGAGTGTCAAAACTCAATTTAGAGTTTCTCTTACTCCTTCCTTAGCTGATAATTGACTCTAGGATAGAAAGAAGACCACCAACTAGCTCAGCAAACTCAACTACCACATCCATATCTATAGCACCTCTCTCTCTCTCTCTCTCTCTCTCTCTCTAGACATGGATGTTTATGTGTTCAAGTACAGTATATAATAATTTACCCTGTTGGTGGGTTAGAGGTCGAGTAAATGAGGTGGCAGAGTGCTTGGCGGTGTGTTAGAGGTTAGAGGTGGAGTAGATGAAGCAGCAGAGTGCTTGGTGATGGGTTAGAGGTTAGAGGTCGAGTAAATGAGGCGGCAGAGTGCTTGGTGGTGGGTTAGAGGTTAGAGGTCGAGTAGATGAGGTGGCAGAGGGCTTGGTGGTGGGATGCCGATATAAGGCAGGAATGGGGTTAAAACAGGAGTGGATTTTCCCAACAGCCTTCGTAACTTAAGAAGTATGTTACAGTATTTCTAGAATCAAGCCACTTGTCAAACAGCTTGTTGAATCGCTAGATTACACCACCTGCTTGGCTAAGCCTATGGCGATGTATGGAGTGAATATACTATGGAGCAGAGTTGATCTTGAGTTTGGACATTCTAAATGCTTGATATAGAGTATATTACTTATATATCTTGTCGAACAGCAAAGGGCTTCAGCTTCATTTTACAAATGTAATTTGTTAATCCATACCATAAAAGATGTCGACTACCAGCAAATATAGATTGTATAATAGTTATTGTCTCACACCTAGTGCAGCTGTGTTGGGGAGATAACATACCACTTGAGTTATCAAGGCTGTGGAAGACCCACCCAAGAACAGTACATTGTACAGAACACATCAGGAATGGAGCGAGGACAGGGTCAAAACACAACAGTAAACATCAGGGATGGAGCGAGGACAGGGTCAAAACACAACAGTAAACATCAGGGATGGAGCGAGGACAGGGTCAAAACACAACAGTAAACATCAGGGATGGAGCGAGGACAGGGTCAAAACACAACAGTAAACATCAGGGATGGAGCGAGGACAGGGTCAAAACACAACAGTAAACATCAGGGATGGAGCGAGGACAGAGTCAAAACACAACAGTAAACATCAGGGATGGAGCGAGGACAGGGTCAAAACACAACAGTAAACATCAGGGATGGAGCGAGGACAGGGTCAAAACACAACAGTAAACATCAGGGATGGAGCGAGGACAGGGTCAAAACACAACAGTAAACATCAGGGATGGAGCGAGGACAGGGTCAAAACACAACAGTAAACATCAGGGATGGAGCGAGGACAAGATCAAAACACAACAATTCTTCAGGATAACAATAGTAGAGATCCTGTCAAATGAAGAGCTGTTAATGTAGAAATTCTGAGAGATGAATTCAATCAAACTGGCATCGTATCTCATATTGACTGTAGTGAAGTAATAGTGCAGAAGGGATTCGGACACAGTGAGAATATTCAGTAGACTCCCCTCACAGGTATATGCTTAAAGATTCTGAACGTTCCCTGTGTGAGAACAAAGATACTGTCACCAGGCAACACATCTAAGGCAGAGCCCTCAGTAAACAAAAAAGGGGGTGATCACTAATTTCTGAATCGGAAAGAGAAGAAATACACATTTTATAATTGTCATGGCTTCATTTGCCCACATCTTGAGTGGCTGACCAGAACGATGGCATCTCAATGAAGGAGACCATTCAGTCTGAAAATGTCTCAGACTCCCTTACAAAACATTATCTGAGTAATGATCTTCTCTGTCAATTTCAGACATCTGTGAATACCACCGATCACTCTCAGTGTGTCTGTGTGTGTGTGTGTGTGTGAGTGTGAGTGTGTGATTGAGAGAGAGAGAGAGAGAGAGAGAGGAAGAGAGAGAGAGCAATTGAAGTGACAGAAAGAAAATCATTGTGAGTAAGGACCTTCGCTTCGTGCAGGCAGCCTACTGAGAAAGTCCACTAAATGACTATTCAATGACACTAAATAGGAGACTTCTCTCCCCATAGGAGGCTTCTCATTAAAATAAATGCAATCTCCTCATAGGAGGCTTCTCATTAAAATAAATTGAGATGATTATGGTTGAATTCAAAGATCCACATGACTCCAGCAATATCTTTCTGGAACAGAATACATGTACGACATGGACTGTAGTCATGAAAGGTGAGGTTAGGCGGGTGTTGTCTGCTTTAGCTGTTATAAAATAATCATTCATAATAATACAAATAATACCCCCCTCCCGCCCCCCAAAAGACAGTTTTTCTAATCTTTTCACAAGTAAAGCCTGACAACATCAGTCTGAGAGAGAAGAGAGGAGAACAAAGAGAGGAGAAGAGAGGAGGGAGGAGAAGAGAGGAGAGGAGAACAAAGAGAGGAGAAGAGAGGAGAACAAGGGAGAAAGAAGAGATGAGAGAGGAGAAGAGAGGAGGGAGGAGAAGAGAGGAGAGGAGAACAGAGAGGAGAAGAGAGGAGAACAGGGGAGAGAGAAGAGATGAGAGAGGAGAAGAGAGGAGAAGAGAGGAGGGAGGAGAAGAGAGGAGAACAGAGGGGGGGGAGAAGAGAGGAGAGGACAACAGAGGAGAGAGAAGCGAGAAGAGAGAAGAGAGGAGAGAGGAGAGAGAAGAGAGGAGAACAGGGGAGAGAGAAGAGATGAGAGAGGAGAAGAGAGGAGAACAGGGGAGAGAGAAGAGATGAGAGAGGACAAGAGAGGAGATAAGAGAACAGAATAGAGAAGAGAACAGAAGAAAGGAGAGTTGAGGGGAGTAGAGGAGAGTAAAGAAAAGGATAATAAGTGTTTCTGAAGGAGGGAGGAAAGAAAGGTGGGATCAGATTTCCACTTCTGTAAGCACTCAGAGTGCGGTCAGCCTGACCAAGCCCTAGATGGTGGATGTCAAGGGCTTAGCAAGGCTTTAGCTCGCACAGACACAGAGACATTCAGCTCTGCAGTAGTCATAGAGGTCACACAGACAGAGATATTCAGCTCTGCAGTAGTCATAGAGGTTACACAGACAGAGATATTCAGCTCTGCAGTAGTCATAGAGGTTACACAGACAGAGATATTCAGCTCTGCAGTAGTCATAGAGGTTACACAGACAGAGATATTCAGCTCTGCAGTAGTCATAGAGGTTACACAGACAGAGATATTCAGCTCTACAGTAGTCATAGAGGTTACACAGACAGAGATATTCAGCTCTACAGTACACTGTTATAAAAAGTGTTCCAAAAGGTAACCTCTATGTCTATAGTCTCAGAAAACAAGGTGCTCTCTAGAACTTAAAATGGTTCTTCGGCAGTAGGAGACCCTTCTGGGTTCCATGTACTGTAGAACCCTCTGTGAAAAGGATTTTACATGGAACCCAAAAGGATTCTACATGGAACAACAAAGGGTTCTTCAAAGGGCTCTCCTATGGGGACAGCCAAATAACCATTTTAGGTTTGAGAGAGCACCTTTGTTTCTAAGATTGTAGTCATAGAGGTCACGTCAAGTTTCCATGGTCAAAATATAGACACTTTTTAACATTAGGCCATACATGCTGCTTCTGACACCGATAAACCAGTGGGTCATGCAGGGCCAAGTGTTTGATGTTTATAGTGGTACTCTATTCCCTACATAGTCCACTACCTTTGACCACAACCCTGTGGGCCTTGGTCAAAAGTAGTACACAATATAGGGAAAAGGGTGCCATTTGGGATGCATCCAGTATCTCCATAAATCAAATAAAAACATGCAAAACAAAGATGCCTAAGCCATTTCCAGCTCTGAGGCAGAGGTGCAGTTACACGTTAATACCTGAGGGGTGAGCCCTTGGGCGTGGCGATACCGTATCCTTTAGAGTCCAGGTTCCCCCCCACCTTCATGGTGTCACAGGGTTTCCTCTGCTCGATGTACTCGTTCATGGTGGACTCTAACAGGTAGGCGTACTTCCCTTTAGACTTCCTGACCCTCATCACTCCCTCGTCTGTGGTCTTCACAAATACTGAGGGGTCGGCCGACTTCATGTACGACCACATCTTCTCAAACACTGCGATCTTAGACCGCTGGGGAGAGAGGAGGGGTTAGGATTGTGTGTGGGGGAGGGGGATCTGTGTATGTGTGTGTGTGGTGGGGGGGAGCATCTGTGTGTCGAGGGGAGGTCTGTGTGTGTGTGTGTGTAAACTACATGTACATGCTAGTCAAACAGGTGTGTGTCTATGAGTAAACCACAGGTCTCACCCTGAAGAACTCTTTGGTGGAACCAGCATCCAGAGTTCCGTAGGCGATCTCAGTCTGTTTAGCCAGGTCCTCAGCACTCTCTATGGGGGACACCATCCTCTCCACTGTGAGGAAAGCAGCCAGGTTGGCTGTGTAGGACGAGATGATGATGAGAGTGAAGAACCACCACACGCCACCCACTATCCGCCCTGACAGAGACCTAGAGGGAGAAACAGCCAGAGACAGGTGTTAGAGGCACCTACACCGACACACACAACCCCTAGGATATGTCCAGCTAGACTTGAAAGGGAGAAGGACATAAAGGAGACCTAAAAAAACAAACCAAACAAAAGTCTCTGCCTTTCACATGACTCTGACCTATCTAGCATCACATGACAGTATCCATCCTCCACCCCGACTCCCTAACAGTACAGCAGGTCTCTGTCTGCGTCGCATCATCAGACACCCTGGTTGTGTCCCAAATGAACAACATATTCCCTTCACACAGTAGTCCACTACTTTTGACCAAGGCCCATATTTAGGGAATAGGGTGCCATTTGGGATGCACACCCTGCCTCTCTCATACCGTACTTCCATCAAGGCTCTGGGAGAGCTGTGTTAAATGTGCTGAGACGAGATAACTCAGCATCACAAAGGAAGTACACCACATTCACCTCACCTTAAGGAAGTTACCAGCGTGTTTCACGGAGCCACACACATTCATTGGTGGTGATTAATAATGAGAGGAGGACGAGGAGGCCACTTAGTCACAGCTGTCATTTTGGTATTTGGTATTTATTAGTATCCCCATGAACCGCTGCAAAATCAGCAGCTACTCTTCCTGGGGTCCACATGTAACATGACATAATACATAGTACAGACTATTATAAGTCAAGGACTGAAATACATACATTTAAACACATAGCCTACATATCAGTAGATACACACAATATCTAGGTCTAATACATAGTACAGTGCGAATTACAATACAAAATAGATATAATGTCTGTCTCTTCATAGTCCCCTTTGTGCAGTAAGGTGTTCTTTTATCTGTTTTGAAATTGGTTTTATTTCTAGCTTGAGTTACCTGGGGAGGCAGAGTTCCATGTAGTCTTGGCACTATTTCATTCTGTGCGTTTCCCAGCCTTTGTGAACCTGGGGTCTGTGAAGAGACCTCTGGTTGCATGTCTTGTGTTGTACCGATGAGAGTCTGAACTGTGTGCCAAGTGCTTGAACAGACAGATCGGTACCTTCAACACATCAATACCTCGCACAAACACCAATAGTGATGCAGTCAATCTCTCCTCAACTTTGAGCCAGTAGAAACTGACATGCATGTAACTGACACTTTCCCTTTGTGCACATCTAAGTGCGATATGTGCTGCTTTTTCTGGACCAACTGCAATTGACCTATGTCCTTCTTTGCCGCACATGACCACACAGCTGGGCAGTAGTCCAGGTGCAACAAAACTAGGGCCTGTAGGACCTGTCTGGTCGACTGAGATATCAAGAAGGCAGAGCAATGCACATTCATGAACAGATCTCTTCCCATTTTTAGCAACCATTGAGTCTATATTTATTATTTTATTTATTTTAAAATCACCTTTACTTAACCAGGTAGGCCAATTAGGAACAACTGCGACCTGGCCAAGATAAAGCAAAGCAGTGCGACAAAAACAACAACACAGAGTTATACATAAACAAACGTACAGCCAATAACACAATAGAAACATCTATGTACAGTGTGTGCAAATGTAGAAGAGTAGGGAGGTAAGGCAATAAATAGGCCACAGAGCTGAAATAATTTGAATTTAGCCTTAACACTGGAGTGATAGATGTGCAGATGATGATGTGCAAGTAGAGATACTGAGGTGCAAAAGAGCAAGACAATAAATAACAATATGGGGATGAGGTAGTTGGTTGTGCTATTTACAGATTGGCTGTGTACAGGTACAGTGATTGGTAAGCTGCTCTGACAGCTGATGCTCAAAGTTAGAGAGGGAGATATAAGTCTCCAGCTTCAGTGATTTTTGCAATTCATTCCAGTCATTGGCAGCAGGGAACTGGAAGGAAATGCGGCCAAAGGAAGTGTTGGCTTTTGGGATGACCAGTGAAATATACCTGCTGGGGTGCGTGCTATTGGTGGGAGTTGATATGGAGACCATTGAGCTGAGATAAGTTGGGGCTTTACCTAGCAAAGACTTATAGATGACCTGGAGCCAGCGGTTTGGCGACGAATATGTATTGAGGGCCAGCCAACCAGAGCATACAGGTCGCAGTGGTGGGTAGTATATGGGGTTTGGTGACAAAATGGATGGCACTGTGATAGACTACATCCAGTTTGCTGAGTAGATTTCTGGAGGCTATTTTGTAAATTACATCACCGAAGTCAAGGATCGGTAGGATAGTCTGTTTTACGAAGGTATGTTTGGCAGCATGAGTGAAGGAGACTTTGTTGTGAAATAGGAAGCCGATTCTAGATTTAATTTTGGATTGGAGATGCTTAAAGTGAGTCTGGAAGGAGAGTTTCCAGTCTAACCAGACACCTAGGTATTTGTAGTTGTCCACATATTCTAAGTCAGAACTGTCCAGAGTAGTGATGCTAGTCGGGCAGGCGGGTACAGGCAGCGATCAGTTGAAGAGCATGCATTTAGTTTTACTAGCATTTAAAAGCAGTTGGAGGCCACGGAAGGAGTGTTGTATGGCATTGAAGCTTGTTTGGATGTCCAAAGAAGGGCCAGATGAATGCAGAATGGTGTCATCTGCATAGAGGTGGATCAGAGAATCACCAGCAGTAAGAGCGATACCATTGATATATACAGAAAAAAGAGTTGGCCCGAGAATTGAACCCTGTGGCACCCCAATAGAGACTGCCAGAGGTCCGGACAGCAGGCCCTCCGATTTGACACACTGAACTCTATCTGAGAAGTAGTTGATGAACCAGGCGAGGCAGTCATTTGAGAAATCAAGGCAATTGAGTCTGCCGATAAGAATATAGTGATTGACAGAGTCGAAAGCCTTGGACAGGTCGATGAAGACGGCTGCACAGTACTGTCTTGTAATCGATGGCGGTTATGATGTCGTTTAGGACCTTGAGCATGACTGAAGTGCACCCATGACCAGCTCAGAAAATTGCAAATTGCATAGTGGAGAAGGCAAAGATGGGATTCGAAATGGTCGGTGATCTGTTTGTTAACTTGGCTTTCAAAGATTTTAGAAAGGCAGGGCAGGATGGATATAGGTCTGTAACAGTTTGAAGAGTGTGATGACCGTTACAGGTTTCCTATCTTTGGGGATCTCAGATGATACAAAAGAGAGGTTGAATAGGCTATAAAGCCTGTTTTGACCATGACAGCTTACTGTCTAGAGTTACACCCAGCTGTTTAGTCTCCTCAACTTGCTCAATAGACACATGATTCAATAATAAATCTAAACGAATTTTAGCGTTGAGCAAGTGATTTGTCCCAAAAATTATGCTTTTAGGTTTTTAGATATTTAACTCCAGCCTATTGCTAGTTACCCATTATAAGACTGACTGGAGCTTTATGTTACGTGTCACAGTTATTTATTTTACTGTTGCAGCCTGTATGCTGTTGAGTCGTCAGCATACATAGACACAGGCTTTAGGGTAGCATAGTGGTTAGAGCATTGGACTGGTAACCAAAAGGTTGCAAGTTCAAATCCCCAAGCTGACAAGGTACAAAATCTGTCGTTCTGCCCCTGAACAGGCAGTTAACCCACTGTTCCTAGGCTGTCATTGAAAATAAGAATTTGTTCTTAACTGACTTGCCTAGTAAAATAAATTATTCAAGCTCAGTGGAAGGTCATTAGTAAAAAAAATAACGCCCCTAGCCGGCTGCCCTGCGGTACACCAGACTCAACTGAATTTGCATGAGAGGCTTCCATTAATGAAAACCCTCTGTGTTCTATTAGATAGGTATTTACCATAATTAGGCAGGGGATGCAAATCCATAATACCTACATTTTGTCAGCAATAGGTTATGATCAATGACATTAAAAGTTGCACAAAAGTCTAACAAAACAGCTCCCAAAATGTCTTACTATCAATTTATTTAAGCCAATGATCAGTCATTTGTGTCTGTGCCGAGCATGTTGAGTGCCCTTCCCTATACACATACTGAAAGAATGTTGTTAATTTGTTTTCTGTAAAACAACTTTATATTTGATTAAACACAATTTAAAAAAAAGAAGTTTACTAAGCACTTGTAACAGGCTGATTGATTGGCTGTTTGAACCAATAAATGGTGCTCTGCTATTCTTGGGTAGTGGAATGTCCTTTGTCTCCCTCCATGTCTGGGGGCACACCGTCTTCTAGGCCTAAATTGAAGATGTGGCAAACAGGAGTTACAATGTATTCCGCAAACAACCTCAACAATTGACCATCCAGGTAACCTATGCCGGGTGATTTGTCCTTATTTATAAATAGCAACCATGTTTTCACCTCTTCCACACCCACTTCGTGGAACTCAAATTGCAGTGCTCGTCTTTCATTATTTGGTCCATTATGCATGAATATGAAGGCTCAGCAATTGTTGTCTGGATGTCATGCCCAAGTTTGCTAATCTTGTCAACAAAAAGTTATTAAATGGATGGCAATGTCAAAGGGTTTTGTTATGAACAAGTCATCTGCCTCAATGAAAGTATTCCAGAGCTTTTTACTATCATTCTTTATATAATTGTTCCTTGTTTCATAGTATAATTTCTTCTTTTTGTTGAGTTACGGGACTTCTCAAGTTACGGTATGTTTGCCAGTCTACTTTGTTGTCAGACTTATTTGCTATTCCCTTTGCCTCATTGCTCTCAGCTATACAGTTTATAAATTTATCTATCCATTGGGATTTGGCAGTTCTATGGGGATTTGGCAGTCTTTCTAGATGGGCGCATGCATATCAGTAAGCGGAAGAAGCAATTTCATAAATGCTTCAAGTGCAGCGTCTGGATGTTTCTCATTACACACATCAGACCAACAAATATTTTCACATCTTTGACATATGAATAATTGCACAACCTCTTGATCGTTTATACACAATTTTAAGTCCAGTCTTTGAAACGTTGTTTTTTTGTAAATATATCATCACTGTATGCGATGGGTGTGGATACGGCTTTAAAGCAGATTTCTGCAACATTAGTAAAGATGTTATCAATACGCGTGGATGATTTAGTTCCTGTTCTGTTTGTAAACACCCTGGTAGGTTGTGTAACGAGAGTCGGGAAGCAGGTTCAGGGAGTGTTTTAATAAAATAATCAGAACATAATATAAACCAAGAACCTCGAACAACACACAGACCAGAAACAGAAACAATGACGCCTGGGGAAGGAACCAAAGGGAGGGACATATATAGGGCAGGTAATCAAGGAGGTCATGGAGTCCAGGTGAGTCTGACGACACGCAGGTGCGTGTAATGATGGTTACAGGTGTGCGCCATAACGAGCAGCCTGGTGACCTAGAGGCCAGAGAGGGAGGACGTAACAGGTTGACTGATGACTTGAACCAGATTGCAGGCACTGGTTACAGTTTGGAGCTTATTTTTGAGTGGGCAGCTTGATGATATCAAGTCAATATTTCGGTCATCCAAAATATATACAGTGGGGCAAAAAAGTATTTAGTCAGTCACCAATTGTGCAAGTTCTCCCACTTAAAAAGATGAGAGAGGCCTGTAATTTTCATCACAGGTACACTTCAACTATGACAGACAAAATGAGAAAAAAAATCCAGAAAATCAAATTGTAGGACTTTTAATTAATTTATTTGCCAATTATGGTGGAAAATAAGTATTTGATCAATAACAAAAGTTTATCTCAATACTTTGTTATATACCCTTTGTTGGCAATGACAGAGGTCAAAAGTTTTCTGTACGTCTTCACAAGATGAACCTGTAGCCATATTACTTCCACATCATCTGACATGAGATGTTCTCTCAGCCTAGCAGGAATATGACTCTGGACATACATGGCAACACCTCCTCCATTGGCATTTCCATCTTTCCTGTATATTCTATAACCGTGTCTGAATCATCCAAGGAATTATCTAAGTGTGTTTCAGAGATGGCCAGAATATGAATAATTTCTGGTGTTAATAAGTTGTCAATTTCATGAACCTTGTTTCTCAGGTCACATACAGTCCTTTTCTGGGTTGCTTGTTTGTTTTTAGTGCTTCTCTGCAAGGATGAGCTGAGGTAGACATGTCAGTGACATTTACATTTGAACATTTGAACCCACACCGTCAGCCTCTTAAACAGTTTGTAATGGCTGTTTCAAAAATCAACCACTGATTTGCTGGAAGCCAATTCCCCCAGGACCTTTCTCTGTTTCTCGGGATCTGTCCCAAAATGGCACCCTATTCCCTTTATAGTGCACTACGTCTGATCAGGGTCCATATGATAGACCACATAGGGAACAGGGTACCATTTGGGCTGTAGCTCTGTCTCTCTGCCTCAGGAGAGCAATACTGAGCACGAACGATTAAGTGTATCTCTGTTACGTACTATTCTCCTCTCTGGCACATCAGACAGAGAGAGTGCAGGACAGAGAGAGACAGAGAGAGTGCAGGACAGAGAGAGACAGAGAGAGTGCAGGACAGAGAGACAGAGAGAGTGCAGGACAGAGAGAGACAGAGAGAGTGCAGGACAGAGAGAGACAGAGAGAGTGTAGGACAGAGAGAGACAGAGAGAGTGTAGGACAGAGAGAGACAGAGAGAGTGCAGGACAGAGAGAGACAGAGAGCTTTTATGTGATTAGCTGAAGCAAAAACAAAAAGGATTCCAGGGTTTAGTCTTCCTGCAGTTAGTGAAGAAGAACATGAACAAGGAAGGAGAGATTGAACAAGAGAAAAAAAAACATTTAGGATGCGTGAGATAAGATGGGAGGATGATGAAAGAGAAAGAGTTAAAGGCCTGAGAGAAGAGGGAAAGAAAGGGGTGTATGCAAAAGAGAAGAGGAGAGAGAGAGAGAGTGTGTGTGTGTGTGTGTGTGTGTGTGTGTGTGTGTGTGTGTGTGTGTAGACCTACAACACTGTTAAACCGGTGAACACCTGAGCAGGCTTCAGGCAGAGCAGGAATTGTCTGCCTGTCTGTCTGTCCATCTGTGTCTGTCTTGGTATCATGTATCCATTCCTCTCCATCCCTCGTTCCATGCATGCTCCCATCCCCTGCTTCTCATCTGTCTGTTCGCTTTGACATATAACTGCCACTGTCCTCCCTCCCTCTCTCTCTTTCTCTCTCTAACCCTACTCACTCTCTTTTTTCTCGCTCCCTCTATCTCATCATTTTTTTCTCTCTCTTATCTATGACCAGATTAATTAGTACTAATCACTCATCCAACAGAAACCCCATGTAACCCCATACTGTCCAGCAGCGGTTCTCAAATCTCAAAATATGAAATAATGTAAAGCTATTCAGAAACAGATCTATCTACACCGAACAAAAATATAAACGCAACTTGCTCAAATTTCTAAGATTCTACACAGTTCATATAAGGAAATCAGTCAATTGAAATATATAAATTAGGCCCTAATCTATGGATATCATGACTGGGAATACAGGTATGCATTTTAGTTACCTTAAAAAAAGTAATGGATCAGAAAACCAGTCAGTATCTGGGGTGACCATTTGTCTCATGCAGCATGACACATCTCCTTCTCATAGAGTTAATCAGGCTGTTGATTGTGGCCTGTGGAATATTGTCCCATTCCTCTTCAATGGCTGTGCGAAGTTGCTGGATATTGACGGGAACTGGAACACGCTGTCGTACATGTTCAGAGTGTTCCAAACATGCTGAATGGGTGACATGTCTGGTGATTAGGCAGGCCATGGAAGAACTGGGACTTTTTCAGCTTCCAGGAATTGTGTAAAAATCATTGCGACATGGGGCCATGCATTATCATGCTGAAACATGAGGTGATGGCAGTGGATGAATGGCAGGACAACGGGCCTCAGAATCTCATCACGGTATCTTTGAGCATTTAAATTGCCTTCAATAAAATGGAAATGTGTTCTTTGTCCGTAGCTTATACCTACCCTTACCATAACCCCACCAACACCATGGTGCACTCTGTTCACAACGTTGACATCAGCAAACCGCTCACCCACACGACGCCATACATGCTGTCTGCCATCTCTCCAATACAGATGAAACCGGGATTCATCTGTGAAGAGCACACTTCTCCAGAGTCCCAGTGGACATCGAAGGTGAGCATTTGCCCGCTGAAGTCGGTTACGATGCCAAACTGCACATTTTAGAGTGGCCTTTTATTGTCCCCAGCACAAGGTCCAACTTTGCAATGATTTTTAATCAGCTTATTGATATCTCAAACCATTCAGGCGGATGGATTATCTTGGCAAAGGAGAGATAGTCACTAACAGGAATGTAAACAAATTTGTGCACAAAATCTGAGAGAAATATGCTTTTTGTGCATATGGAAACATTTGTGGGATCTTTTATTTCAGCTCAAGAAACATGGGTTCAACACATTACATACTGCGTTTATAGTTTTGTTCAGTATATATATAAAAAATGTAATAATAATGAATATTACTAACATATGACTAAACAACTTCTGGCCAAGGGATCTGTGGAATAGGTTTAAAGTGAGTAATACTGAACAATACAAGGTCATATTATTAATCTACAATGTATGTTCTAAACCCTGGGAAACATGGGCCTGGGATGCTAACAGGGATACTGGTATCCACAGTACTCTGTTCTTAACCCTGGGCAACATGGGCCTGGGATGCTCACAGGGATACTGGTATCCAGAGTACTCTGTTCTTAACCCTGGGCAACATGGGCCTGGGATGCTAACAGGGATACTGGTATCCAGAGTACTCTGTTCTTAACCCTGGGCAACATGGGCCTGGGATGCTCAAAGGGATACTGGTATCCAGAGTACTCTGTTCTTAACCCTGGGCAACATGGGCCTGGGATGCTCACAGGGATACTGGTATCCAGAGTACTCTGTTCTTAACCCTGGGCAACATGGGCCTGGGATGCTCACAGGGATACTGGTATCCAGAGTACTCTGTTCTTAACCCTGGGCAACATGGGCCTGGGATGCTCACAGGGATACCGGTATCCAGAGTACTCTGTTCTTAACCCTGGGAAACATGGGCCTGGGATGCTCACAGGGATACTGGTATCCAGAGTACTCTGTTCTTAACCCTGGGCAACATGGGCCTGGGATGCTCACAGGGATACTGGTATCCAGAGTACTCTGTTCTTAACCCTGGGCAACATGGGCCTGGGATGCTCACAGGGATACTGGTATCCACAGTACTCCACCAATTATTTTCAACTCAACACTATTCCCCTGCCCCTGTTTTTTTCACTGTAATTTAAGGCAAAATATATAGAATATTAGCTTAAAGCTGCAGCAACACAAATGTCTTTGCCCCATGACAAAATGTGTAGAATTGCAGGAAATGAGCTTGGAAACTGCAAAGTTTTCTCTCCGATGCCAAGAGGCGAGCATTTTAAATGTTCTTTCCCCGGGCCCAAGACTTGGTTCATCCAGCCATGCACGGCAGAAATCGTAGTAAAACTCCTTGTAGGCTATTTTCATCAGCGGGTCCCTGATGAATTTGCTGTCACAAAAGGGGTGCCCAGTCCAAAAACTTTGAGAACCCCATAAAGGCCAGGGCTGTAGTGAACATCAGTAAAACAGGATGTTGGAGTGGTGGGTGTGGGGTCTGGCGCAGAGAGCAAAGGATCCAAAACAGACGCATTTATTACAAAAATAGTAAAGCCACAAACAATAGGCACAATGACCCCCAAAACAGGACACCAAAATAATCCGTTAAGGAACGAACACAAACCTCCACTGACAGTAAAGAAAAGAAGCCCGCACAAAAGCAGGCCTTGAAGGCTTCAATAGCCCCGAACGAACCACAAACAAGGTCCAGGTGAAAACAATAAAGACTAAACCAACAGAAAAGGGAAAAGGGATCGGTGGCAGCTAGTAGACCGGTGACGACGACCGCCGAGCGCCGCCCGAACAGGAAGAGGAGCCACCTTCAGAGGAAGTCATAAAAACACTATGAAGGTTGCTTTTTCGAGTAGCGCTATCATTAAAACAACGATTCATGATTTACTTACAGTAACTATTCATTACTGCTGAACATGATATATATTATCATAACCTTTATAATATATATTATATATTATTAAGGTTATGTTAATATGGAACAGGAATGGGATGCTTGCCAGAGAAGGACCAGAATCAGGCGTGGCGAGTCACTGCTTCCAGCAACCAAATCAAAGCCCTCTCTAACCCTCTTATCTCCCCAGCTCAGAGTGGATCTAGTGTAGCTAACTGAACTGCTCAACTCCCTGTAAAATTCCCCTGACTAACTTCTATTCCATATGCTAATTAGCATGACTAAAGATTTTAGTGAGTGTAAGGAATGAGTCTGTAATGACCACATTACAATGTATTAGGATTTACACTGTTGGAAAAGAGGGACACAACCTTAATAATGTTCTGATTCCAGACCAATCAGAAACATCTGAAACATCTGAATGTGTGTGTGTGTCTAGGTGTGTGTGTTGGTGTGTGTGTAGGTGTGTGTAGGTGTGTGTGTAGGTGTGTGTGTAGGTGTGTGTGTCTAGGTGTGTGTGTAGGTGTGTGTGTAGGTGTGTGTAGGTGTGTGTGTAGGTGTGTGTGTAGGTGTGTGTGTCTAGGTGTGTCAAATCAAATCAAATCAAATTTTATTTGTCACATACACATGGTTAGCAGATGTTAATGCGAGTGTAGCAAAATGCTTGTGCTTCTAGTTCCGACAATGCAGTAATAACCAACAAGTAATCTAACCAACAATTCCTAAACTACTATTTTATACACAGTGTAAGGGGATAAAGAATATGTACATAAGGATATATGAATGAGTGATGGTACAGAGCAGCATAGGCAAGATACAGTAGATGGTATCGAGTACAGTATATACATATGAGATGAGTATGTAAACAAAGTGGCATAGTTAAAGTGGCTAGTGATACATGTATTACATAAGGATGCAGTCGATGATATAGAGTACAGTATATACGTAGGCATATGGGATGAATAATGCAGGGTAAGTAACATTATATAAGGTAGCATTGTTTAAAGTGGCTAGTGATATATTTACATCATTTCCCATCAATTCCCATTATTAAAGTGGCTGGAGTTGAGTCAGTGTCAGTGTGTTGACAGCAGCCACTCAGTGTTAGTGGTGGCTGTTTAACAGTCTGATGGCCTTGAGATAGAAGCTGTTTTTCAGTCTCTCGGTCCCAGCTTTGATGCACCTGTACTGACCTCGCCTTCTGGATGATAGCGGGGTGAACAGGCAGTGGCTCGGGTGGTTGATTTCCTTGATGATCTTTATGGCCTTCCTGTAACATCGGGTGGTGTAGGTGTCCTGGAGGGCAGGTAGTTTGCCCCCGGTGATGCGTTGTGCAGACCTCACTACCCTCTGGAGAGCCTTACGGTTGAGGGCGGAGCAGTGTGTAGGTTTTTGTGTGTGTGTGTGTTTCACTGTACATCAACCATAAAATTACAATTACAAGCAGTGTGTAGGTGTGTGTGTAGGTGTGTGTAGGTTTGTGTGTAGGTGTGTGTCTAAGTGTGTGTGTAGGTGTGTGTGTCTAGGTGTGTGTGTAGGTGTGTGTGTAGGTGTGTGTGTCTAGGTGTGTGTGTAGGTGTGTGTGTCTAGGTGTGTGTGTAGGTGTGTGTGTAGGTGTGTGTGTTTAGGTGTGTGTGTGTGTAGGTGTGTGTGCTCCGACTGCCACGTTGCCTCTAATAATGCAGTCGGAATCTTGCGACCTGGCTGGAACTCATCCCTCTGTCTCTCTCTCTCTCGCTCCCCCATATCACTCCCCCTCTCTCCCTCACTCTCTCTCTCTCTCTCTCTCTCTCGCTCCCCCATATCAATCCCCCCCTCTCTCCCTCTCTCTCTCTCTCTCTCTCTCTCTCTCTCGCTCCCCCATATCACTCCCCTCTCTCTCCCTCACTCTCTCTCTCTCCCCCACTCTCTCTCTCTCCCCCACTCCCCCCCCCTCTCTCTCTCTCTCTCAGCTCTATCCTATAAAGGTCAGTATTTTCTTGCAGTGGAGAATGAGTGAATTATGTTAGTAATGTTTACATCAAAACAGAGGATGGTTCTTGTTGGGTGTTAAGGGAACTGTGGACATTTCCACCGTAGTGTGTTAAGTTGTACAATGCTGTGTAAAATTGTACTAGTGTGACACATGGAGTGAATCAATTCAACAGCTGTTGATGAAAAACACACACACACACACACACACACACACACACACACACACACACACACACACACACACACACACACACACACACACACACACACACACACACACACACATACACACACACACACACACACACACTAACAGATCTCACATGCACACATACAGAGACAGTGTTAGTAATTTCAGCAGGAAACACTAACCATGGCTGCATTAATCAGAACTTCCAGTATAATCTGATAGTTAGCAAATAGTATCAACAGACCCGTACAAGTATGCATACGCACGCACAACCACACAAACACACAGGCGTGCTGTGAAACACACACACACACACACACATACGGGTACATGCTGTGAGCTGCGACACTCTGTAAGGAACGTCCGTGTCTCGCTGGGTTGCCATGGCAGCACACTCTGCTCTCCAAACAGATCTGGCGATCTGAGCTGAAAGAAGGATTTAAGTCATCTCACTCCTCCTTCCTTCTCTCTTCCCTCTCTGTCTATCTCACACTCTCTATTTATCTCTCTCTCTGTCCTCGATCAGGCTCGCTTTGCGGGAGGCAGCTCTCCCTCTTTAGCTGCAAAATCCCTGCACAGACACAGCCCTTCAGATCATCCATCTACTATAGTAGCATATCATATACTCTGCTTTAGTTACTAGCCTATCTACTCCTCTTTAGCCAGTTACTAGCCTATCTACTCCAATTTAGCCAGTTACTCGTCTCTCTACTTTGCTTCAGACAGTTACTAGCCTATCTACTCTGATTTAGCTAGTTACTAGCCTATCTACTCTGATTTAGCCTGTTACTAGCCTATTTACTTTGCTTCAGACAGTTACTAGCCTATCTACTCTGATTTAGCCTGTTACTAGCCTATCTACTCCTCTTTAGCCAGTTACTAGCCTATTTACTTTGCTTCAGACAGTTACTAGCCTATCTACTCTGATTTAGCCAGTTACTAGCTACTCTGCTTTAGCCAGTTACTAGCCAATCTACTCTGATTTAGCCTGTTACTAGCCTATCTACTCTGCTTTAGCCAGTTACTAGCCTATCTACTCTGTTTTAGCCTGTTACTAGCCTATCTACTCTGATTTAGCCTGTTACTAGCCTCTCTACTCTGATTTAGCCAGTTACTAGCCTATCTACTCTGATTTAGCCTGTTACTAGCCTATCTACTCTGATTTAGCCAGTTACTAGCCTCTCTACTCTGATTTAGCCAGTTACTAGCCTATCTACTCTGATTTAGCCTGTTACTAGCCTATCTACTCTGATTTAGCCTGTTACTAGCCTATCTACTCTGATTTAGCCTGTTACTAGCCTATTTACTTTGCTTCAGACAGTTACTAGCCTATCTACTCTGATTTAGCCAGTTACTAGCCTCTCTACTCTGATTTAGCCAGTTACTAGCCTATCTACTCTGATTTAGCCTGTTACTAGCCTATCTACTCTGATTTAGCCTGTTACTAGCCTATCTACTCTGATTTAGCCTGTTACTAGCCTATCTACTCTGATTTAGCCTGTTACTAGCCTATTTACTTTGCTTCAGACAGTTACTAGCCTATCTACTCTGATTTAGCCTGTTACTAGCCTATCTACTCCTCTTTAGCCAGTTACTAGCCTATTTACTTTGCTTCAGACAGTTACTAGCCTATCTACTCTGATTTAGCCAGTTACTAGCTACTCTGCTTTAGCCAGTTACTAGCCAATCTACTCTGATTTAGCCTGTTACTAGCCTATCTACTCTGCTTTAGCCAGTTACTAGCCTATCTACTCTGTTTTAGCCTGTTACTAGCCTATCTACTCTGATTTAGCCTGTTACTAGCCTCTCTACTCTGATTTAGCCAGTTACTAGCCTATCTACTCTGATTTAGCCTGTTACTAGCCTATCTACTCTGATTTAGCCAGTTACTAGCCTCTCTACTCTGATTTAGCCAGTTACTAGCCTATCTACTCTGATTTAGCCAGTTACTAGCCTCTCTACTCTGATTTAGCCAGTTACTAGCCTATCTACTCTGATTTAGCCTGTTACTAGCCTATCTACTCTGATTTAGCCAGTTACTAGCCTATCTACTCTGATTTAGCCAGTTACTAGCCTCTCTACTCTGATTTAGTCATAAAGGAGATTACGGTTATTGGCTAGCTTAGTTAGCGGTGGTGCGCGCTAAATAGCGTTTCAATCGGTGACATCACTTGCTCTGAGACCTTGAAGTAGTTGTTCCCCTTGCTCTGCAAGGGCCGTGTCTTTTGTGGAGCGATGGGTAACGATGCTTTGTGGGTGACTGTTGATGTGTGCAGAGGATCCCTGGTTCGCGCCCGGGTATGGGCGAGGGGACGGTCTGAAGTTATACTGCTACTCTTCTTTGAAGCCCGGTGGTGTGCTTAATTTCTAATTGTGCTGTGGCTCTCCATAACTTTTCACTTAACAGATCTTCAATTAAACTAAATTGTCAACTTAAGTACATTTATCACCGTCGTAACCATTCTTTTCATTTAACAAATCAATACAGGGTACTCATTATGAATTTATATATTGACCCCACTATGACATGTGCATGTATGGCAATTGAGTCCATTACGGTCTTCCATAGTCTTCTGACACCAAGTCTGCACTCTCAACATTTAACTGCATAGACTGCTCATCAAAATAATATAAGCTAGGAAGTCCATTCTCAAAGTGAAATTTTGCTTTCGTATCCAGACTTGTATCCAGACTTGTATCCAGACTTCTTTTTGTGTAAACTGGTCCACAATTCATGTGTTTGTGGTACGCAAACCAAATAGTAAAATTGATGCACCAGGGCTGAACTGTAATGGGTTTTAGGAATGATACTGTGCAATGTTCTTCTAGATGCTCCTAGTCAGTTTTATTTTTCTCCAATGTTACACAATTTAATGAATGTTTTGTAGTACAGGAGGTTGATCTGTTTAGACATGTGTTCTCCTGACTATGATTAATGCCATTTGATAATATACACACCAGAGGATGACTGAAGGTCAGGTACAGCAAGCTTTCAAAATGGGGAGTTAAAAGAAAATGTCCTCGGTAACTCCTATGCCTCAATGTGCTATGAACTGAATTTTCTACCTCCAGCTTCACCGTAAATGTATATATTGCTGCCACCAGCCCCATATTGAAATTCAGCATTACAGGATAGCAGTCTCTTAATTTTCTGCATCACATAAAACAGAAATCTCCACACTTAGTGCCTTTTGTGCCTTTAGGTCTCCAACCTTGGCTATCGCTGTTATCTGTCCCTTCATCTCAAGCACTTTTCTCAATCTGGTCATGTCTTTCGGACAGTCTCATGGCACACATGTGGGGCACAGTATACTGTAACTCCAGCAGTTACTTGTTCAATTCCCACCTTAAAAGAAAACAGAATATTTTTTTTCACCAGCATCAAAAATCCAGAGCAATACAGATGTGAAATGTACAGAACTGCATCCCGATGAGATTCGGTTTCATGTGGCAATATCCAGATGAACAATGTCTTTGTGCATCTGCATTGCTGCTGTTTGGGGTTTTAGGCTGTATAGCACTTTGTGACATCTGCTGATATAAAAAGGGCTTTATAAATACATTGATTGATTGATTGATTGATTGATTGATTGATTTAGCCAGTTACTAGCCTCTCTACTCTGCTTTAGCCAGTTACTAGCCTATCTACTCTGATTTAGTCAGTTACTAGCCTATCTACTCTGCTTTAGCCAGTTACTAGCCTCTCTACTCTGCTTTAGCCAGTTACTAGCCTATCTACTCTGATTTAGTCAGTTACTAGCCTATCTACTCTGCTTTAGCCAGTTACTAACCTATCTACTCTGCTTTAGACAGTTACTAGATACTCTGCTTTAGCCAGTTACTAGCCAATCTACTCTGCTTTAGCCAGTTACTAGCCTATCTACTCTGATTTAGCCAGTTACTAGCCTATCTACTCTGATTTAGCCAGTTACTAGCTACTCTGCTTTAGCCAGTTACTAGCCTATCTAATCTGCTTTAGCCAGTTATGAGCTACTCTGCTTTAGCCAGTTACTAGCCTATCTACTCTGCTTTAGCCAGTTACTAGCTACTCTGCTTTAGCCAGTTACTAGCGAACTGTATTTACTCTGATTTAGCCAGTTACTAGCCAATCTACTCTGATTTAGCCAGTTACTAGCCAATCTACTCTGTTTAGCCAGTTACTAGCCTATCTACTCTGCTTTAGCCAGTTACTAGCCTATCTACTCTTCTTGAGCAAGTTACTAGCTACTCTGCTTTAGCCAGTTACTAGCCAATCGACTCTGCTTTAGCCAGTTACTAGCCAATCTACTCTGTTTAGCCAGTTACTAGCCTATCTACTCTGCTTTAGCCAGTTACTAGCCTATCTACTCTTCTTTAGCAAGTTACTAGCTACTCTGCTTTAGCCAGTTACTAGCCAATCGACTCTGCTTTAGCCAGTTACTAGCCAATCTACTCTGTTTAGCCAGTTACTAGCCTATCTACTCTGCTTTAGCCAGTTACTAGCCTATCTACTCTTCTTTAGCAAGTTACTAGCTACTCTGCTTTAGCCAGTTACTAGCCAATCGACTCTGCTTTAGCCAGTTACTAGCCAATCTACTCTGCTTTAGCCAGTTACTAGCCTATCTACTCTGCTTTAGCCAGTTACTAGCTACTTTGCTTTAGCCAGTTACTAGAGAACTGTATTTACTCTGATTTAGCCAGTTACTAGCCAATCTACTCTGCTTTAGCCAGTTACTAGCCAATCTACTCTGTTTAGCCAGTTACTAGCCTATCTACTCTGCTTTAGCCAGTTACTAGCCTATCTACTCTGCTTTAGCAAGTTACTAGCTACTCTGCTTTAGCCAGTTACTAGCCAATCGACTCTGCTTTAGCCAGTTACTAGCCAATCTACTCTGCTTTAGCCAGTTACTAGCCCATCTACTCTGCTTTAGCTCATGACGATACATGAAATAACTTATAAATACAAAAACAACAAGCGGAACTGTGAAAAACCTATACAGCCTGTCTGGTGAACACTAACACAGAGAGAGGAACAATCACCCACAAACACACAGTGAAACCCAGGCTACCTAAATATGGTTCCCAATCAGAGACAACGATAATCACCTGACTCTGATTGAGAACCGCCTCAGGCAGCCATAGACTAATCTATACACCCCACACAACCCCAAGACGAAACACACTACAAATAAACCCATGTCACACCCTGGCCTGACTCAATAAT
This sequence comes from Oncorhynchus masou masou, assembly GCF_036934945.1. Lineage (NCBI taxonomy): Eukaryota > Metazoa > Chordata > Actinopteri > Salmoniformes > Salmonidae > Oncorhynchus > Oncorhynchus masou. The sequence goes on along the minus strand of NC_088243.1, from coordinate 78,040,224 downwards.
TGAAGATAACATAATAAATATAGACCAGGGCGTGACAGAACCCCCCCCCCCCCCCCTAAGGTGCGGACTCCCGGACGCACATCAAAACAATAGGGAGGGTCCGGGTGGGCGCCTGTCCATGGCGGCGGCTCCGGCTCGGGACGTGGAACCCACTCTATGAATGTCTTAGTCCCCCCTCCGCGCGTCCTAGGATTGTCCACCCTCGCCGCCGACCATGGCCTAGTAGTCCTCACCCAGAACCCCACTGGACTGAGGGGCAGCTCGGGACAGAGGGGCAGCTCGGGACAGAGGGGCAGCTCGGGACAGAGGAAGCCCAGCACTGAGAGGAAGCCCAGCACTGAGAGGAACCCCAGAACTGAGAGGAAGCCCAGCACTGAGAGGAAGCCCAGCACTGAGAGGAAGCCCAGCCAGGCAGTTGAATCAGGCAGATCCTGGCTGACTAGCGGATCTGGAAGAGTCTGGTTGACTAGCGAATCTGGAAGAGTCTGGTTGACTAGCAGATCTGGAAGAGTCTGGTTGACTAGCATATCTGGAAGAGTCTGGTTGACTAGCAGATCTGGAAGAGTCTGGTTGACTAGCAGATCTGGAAGAGTCTGGTTGACTAGCAGATCTGGAAGAGTCTGGTTGACTAGCAGATCTGGAAGAGTCTGGTTGACTAGCAGATCTGGAAGATTCTGGTTGACTGGCAGATCTGGAAGAGTTTGGCTGACTGGCAGATCTGGAAGAGTCTGGCTGACTGGCCGATCTGGAAGAGTCTGGCTGACTGGCCGATCTGGAAGAGTCTGGCTGACTGGGCGATCTGGAAGATTCTGGCTGACTGGCAGATCTGGAAGAGTCTGGCTGACTGGCAGATCTGGAAGAGTCTGGATGACTGGCAGATCTGGAAGAGTCTGGCTGACTGGCAGATCTGGAAGAGTCTGGCTGACTGGCAGATCCTGGCAGACTGACGGCTCTGGCTGCTTCATGCTGACTGACGGCTCTGGCTGCTCCATGCTGACTGGTGGCTCTGGCTGCTCCATGCAGATTGACAGCTCTGGCGGCCTCTTGCAGACTGACAGCTCTGGCTGCTCCATGCAGACTAACAGCTCTGGCAGCTCCTTGCAGACTGGCAGCTCCTTGCAGACTGGCAGCTCCTTGCAGACTGGCAGCTCCTTGCAGACTGGCAGCTCCATGCAAACTGGCAGCTCCATGCAGACTGGCAGCTCTGGCTGCTCCAAGCAGACTGACAGCTCTGGCTGCTCCATGCAGACTGACAGCTCTGGCTGCTCCATGCAGACTGGCAGCTCTAGCTGCTCCATGCAGACTGGCAGCTCTGGCTGCTCCATGCAGACTGGCAGCTCTGGCTGCTCCATGCTGACTGGCAGCACAGGCTGCTCCGAACAGGCAGGAGGCTCCGGCAGCACTGTAGAGGAGGAAGGCTCTAGAAGCGCTGAACATGCGGGAGATTCCGACAGCGCACAGACTATTTACTCTGCTTTTGCCAGTAACTAGCCTATCTACTCTGAATTAGCCAGTTACTACCCTATCTACTCTGCTCTAGCCAGTTACCTACTAGCCTATCTACTCTGATTTAGCCAGTTACTAGCTACTCTGCTTTAGCCAGTTACTAGCCTATCTACTCTGCTTTAGCCAGTTACTAGCCAATCTACTCTGCTTTAGCCAGTTACTAGCCAATCTACTCTGCTTTAGCCAGTTACTAGCCAATCTACTCTGCTTTAGCCAGTTACTAGCCAATCTACTCTGCTTTAGCCAGTTACTAGCCTATCTACTCTGATTTAGCCAATTACTAGCCTATCTACTCTGATTTAGCCAGTTACTAGCTACTCTGCTTTAGCCAGTTACTAGCCTATCTACTCTGCTTTAGCCAGTTACTAGCCAATCTACTCTGCTTTAGCCAGTTACTAGCCAATCTACTCTGCTTTAGCCAGTTACTAGCCTATCTACTCTGCTTTAGCCAATTACTAGCCTATCTACTCTGATTTAGCCAGTTACTAGCCAATCTACTCTGCTTTAGCCAGTTACTACCCTATCTACTCTGATTCAGCCAGTTACTAGCCTATCTACTCTGATTTAGCCAGTTACTAGCTACTCTGCTTTAGCCAGTTACTAGCCTATCTACTCTGCTTTAGCCAGTTACTAGCCAATCTACTCTGCTTTAGCCAGTTACGAGCCAATCTACTCTGCTTTAGCCAGTTACTAGCCAATCTACTCTGCTTTAGCCAGTTACTAGCCAATCTACTCTGCTTTAGCCAGTTACTAGCCTATCTACTCTGATTTAGCCAATTACTAGCCTATCTACTCTGATTTAGCCAGTTACTAGCTACTCTGCTTTAGCCAGTTACTAGCCTATCTACTCTGCTTTAGCCAGTTACTAGCCAATCTACTCTGCTTTAGCCAGTTACTAGCCAATCTACTCTGCTTTAGCCAGTTACTAGCCAATCTACTCTGCTTTAGCCAGTTACTAGCCTATCTACTCTGATTTAGCCAATTACTAGCCTATCTACTCTGATTTAGCCAGTTACTAGCCTATCTACTCTGATTTAGCCAGTTACTAGCCTATCTACTCTGCTCTAGCCAGTTACCTACTAGCCTATCTACTCTGCTTTAGCCAGTTACTTACTAGCCTATCTACAAATTATTTTAACAATCAGAACATATGGGTTTCTAATAGGCCAGTCCTTGTGACATACAGAACTCGTTACTATACAGCCATTAAAGCATGACCACACAGCTAACCAATCCATCCATGTGGTACATGGTGTTAACTCTACATTAGATTTCCCATAGGGCCTGAACCCATATCTTGTACATGGTGTTAACTCTACATTAGATTTCCAATAGAGCCTGAACCCCCATCTGGTACATGGTGTTAACTCTACATTAGATTTCCCATAGGGCCTGAACCCATATCTTGTACATGGTGTTAACTCTACATTAGATTTCCAATAGAGCCTGAACCCCCATCTGGTACATGGTGTTAACTCTACATTAGATTTCCAATAGAGCCTGAACCCCCATCTGGTACATGGTGTTAACTCTACATTAGATTTCCCATAGGGCCGGAACCCATATCTGGTACATGGTGTTAACTCTACATTAGATTTCCCATAGGGCCTGAACCCCTATCTGGTACATGGTGTTAACTCTACATTAGATTTCCCATAGGGCCTGAACCCATATCTGGTACATGGTGTTAACTCTACATTAGATTTCCCATAGGGCCTGAACCCCTATCTGGTACATGGTGTTATCTCTACATTAGACTTAGGGCCTGAACCCCTATGGGAAATCTAGTCAGAAGTTCATTGACTCTGTCACGGTTATATTACTGAAAATAGCTAGCCTCCAAAAGGAACATTTAAGAGTGTGTGTGTGCGTGTTGTGGGTTTGACTCCCATGGGGGATCAGTAAAACAATGTATGCACTCACTACTGTAAGTTGCTCTGGATAAGAGCGTCTGCTAAATTACTAAAATGTAAATGTTGTATTCGTGTCTGCCTCAGTGTGTGAATGCTTCTGTGTGATCAAGAGTTGCCTTGATGTGATTTAGTCATAAATAAAACACAACAGACAATGTCCTGAAGTAAACTGAACCGGGTCCTCAATCTATACAATCTAACTCAATCACAATCTATAACACTGGCTGTCTCTTCTCTAAAACGCTGCTATAACACTGGCTGTCTCTTCTCTAAAACACTGCTATAACACTGGCTGTCTCTTCTCTAAAACACTGCTATAACACTGGCTGTCTCTTCTCTAAAACACTGCTATAACACTGGCTGTCTCTTCTCTAAAACACTGCTATAACACTGGCTGTCTCTTCTCTAAAACACTGCTATAACACTGGCTGTCTCTTCTCTAAAACACTGCTATAACACTGGCTGTCTCTTCTCTAAAACGCCCCTACAATACTGGCTGTCTCTTCTCTAAAACACTGTTATAACACTGGCTGTCTCTTCTCTAAAACGCCCCTACAATACTGGCTGTCTCTTCTCTAAAACGCCCCTACAATACTGGCTGTCTCTTCTCTAAAACGCCCCTACAATACTGGCTGTCTCTTCTCTAAAACACTGCTATAACACTGGCTGTCTCTTCTCTAAAACACTGCTATAACACTGGATGTCTCTTCTCTAAAACACTGGCTGTCTCTTCTCTAAAACACTGCTATAACACTGGCTGTCTCTTCTCTAAAACACTGATATAACACTGGCTGTCTCTTCTCTAAAACACTGCTATAACACTGGCTGTCTCTTCTCTAAAACACTGCTATAACACTGGCTGTCTCTTCTCTAAAACACTGCTATAACACTGGCTGTCTCTTCTCTAAAACACTGCTATAACACTGGCTGTCTCTTCTCTAAAACGCCCCTACAATACTGGCTGTCTCTTCTCTAAAACGCCCCTACAATACTGGCTGTCTCTTCTCTAAAACGCCCCTACAATACTGGCTGTCTCTTCTCTAAAACGCACCTACAATAATGGCTGTCTCTTCTCTAAAACGCCCCTACAATACTGGCTGTCTCTTCTCTAAAACGCCCCTACAATACTGGCTGTCTCTTCTCTAAAACGCCCCTACAATACTGGCTGTCTCTTCTCTAAAACGCCCCTACAATACTGGCTGTCTCTTCTCTAAAACGCCCCTACAATACTGGCTGTCTCTTCTCTAAAACACTGTTATAACACTGGCTGTCTCTTCTCTAAAACGCCCCTACAATACTGGCTGTCTCTTCTCTAAAACGCTGTTATAACACTGGCTGTCTCTTCTCTAAAACGCCCCTACAATACTGGCTGTCTCTTCTCTAAAACACTGTTATAACACTGGCTGTCTCTTCTCTAAAACGCCCCTACAATACTGGCTGTCTCTTCTCTAAAACGCCCCTACAATACTGGCTGTCTCTTCTCTAAAACGCCCCTACAATACTGGCTGTCTCTTCTCTAAAACGCCCCTACAATACTGTCTGTCTCTTCTCTAAAACGCCCCTACAATACTGGCTGTCTCTTCTCTAAAACGCCCCTACAATACTGGCTGTCTCTTCTCTAAAACACTGTTATAACACTGGCTGTCTCTTCTCTAAAACACTGCTATAACACTGGCTGTCTCTTCTCTAAAACACTGCTATAATACTGGCTGTCTCTTCTCTAAAACACTGCTATAATACTGGCTGTCTCTTCTCTAAAACGCCCCTACAATACTGGCTGTCTCTTCTCTAAAACACTGCTATAACACTGGCTGTCTCTTCTCTAAAACGCCCCTACAATACTGGCTGTCTCTTCTCTAAAACGCCCCTACAATACTGGCTGTCTCTTCTCTAAAACACTGTTATAACACTGGCTGTCTCTTCTCTAAAACGCCCCTACAATACTGGCTGTCTCTTCTCTAAAACACTGTTATAACACTGGCTGTCTCTTCTCTAAAACGCCCCTACAATACTGGCTGTCTCTTCTCTAAAACGCCCCTACAATACTGGCTGTCTCTTCTCTAAAACGCCCTACAATACTGGCTGTCTCTTCTCTAAAACGCCCCTACAATACTGTCTGTCTCTTCTCTAAAACGCCCCTACAATACTGGCTGTCTCTTCTCTAAAACGCCCCTACAATACTGGCTGTCTCTTCTCTAAAACACTGTTATAACACTGGCTGTCTCTTCTCTAAAACACTGCTATAACACTGGCTGTCTCTTCTCTAAAACACTGCTATAATACTGGCTGTCTCTTCTCTAAAACACTGCTATAATACTGGCTGTCTCTTCTCTAAAACGCCCCTACAATACTGGCTGTCTCTTCTCTAAAACACTGTTATAACACTGGCTGTCACTTCTCTAAAACAGATCGATTTATAGACAGCAAAAGAATTCACAGATTTTAAACCAAAAACTATTTCTGATTGTCATAGACGGACAAGATTAATATGAGATGAGCAATCCTAACGAGTTCAGGAAGTCACGCTAGAGCTCTGTGTGTTGTTTGCGGTGTGTTGTTCGCTGTGAGGGTGTAATTCACATCTCTGGTTAAGGCTTAAAATACATTCAAAAACAGGGTTGTTTGAGCCCTGAATGCTGATTGGCTGAAAGCCGTGGTATATCAGCCCATATACCATGGGTATGACAAAACATGTATTTTTACTGCTCTAATTATGTTGGTAACCAGTTTATAATAGCAATAATGCTGTCACGCCCTGGCCTTAGGTATCTCTGTTTTTCTATATATTTAGGTTAGGTCAGGGTGTGACTAGGGTGGGTACTCTAGTTTTGTATGTCTAGGGTTTTTGTATGTCTAGGTGTTTTTGTATGTCTATGTTGGCCTGGTATGGTTCCCAATCAGAGACGCTGTTTATCGTTGTCTCTGATTGGGGATCATATTTAGGTAGCCATTTTACTCATTTGTGTGGTGGGATCTTGTCTATGTATAGTTGCCTTAGTGCACATCAGTAGCTTCATGGTTCGTTTGGTTGTTTGTTGTTTTGTTAGGTGAGTTTCAGTTTATTAAAATTATGTGGAACTCTACTCACTCTGCGCCTTGGTCTCATCATTATGACGAATGTGACAAATGCACATCGGGGGTTTGCGATATATGGCTAATATACCACGGCTAAGGGCTGTGTCCGAGCACTCCGCGGTGAGTTGTGTCTTAGAACAGCCCTGATATATTGGCCAAACACCACACCACTCTGGGCCTTATTGTTTAAGGATACAATCTTGCTATGTCACATGATTAACCTAGACTTTAGGAGTGTATAATGTGTTGAGTTTTCCATTGTTCTGGTTGATAACTGTAGTGGAGATGACTTCAGCAGTATACTGTGTTGATGTTTCCATTGTTCTGGTTGATAACTGTAGTGGAGATGACTTCAGCAGTAGAGAATGTTCATTTCTAATCAAAGTACTACAAAATTAGCGAAATTGAAATTCCTTTAAAACAACTGTCAGGAATACACATCAGAACCTACATAAAGCATTTGCACAAACTAACCAACAAAAACCAGAGAGAGAAGAAACCATTTATGTTTCCAATCATTGAGATCTAACAGCTGAGAGAAACATGTATAGGAAGAGACAGATATGTATGAGAGACATTCAGATGAGAGGAACATGTATAGGAAGAGACAGATCTGTATGAGAGACATTCAGATGAGAGGAACATGTATAGGAAGAGACAGATCTGTATGAGAGACATTCAGATGAGAGAGAGAGAAACAGATATCATATGTTCAGCAGGCATGAGATTAGAGGAAGGTTGTGATTGCTTTCATATACACACACTTACACACAAAAACGAGCACACACACATCACAATTATTAGACTGGATCCATTATTCATTATGGATTGCTTTTTACCAGTGGGCTGAGAAATGTTGATTGTGACGGGCAGTGAACGCTCTCTCTCTCTCTCTCTGTGCGTGTGCGTGTGCGTGTGTGTGTGTGTGTGTGTGTGTGTGTGTGTGTGGGGGGGGGGGCAGGTATCTTAGTAAGTGACAGGGTTGATTTGTTTTAGGCTAGCGGTGCTAATGACCGACCAAGCAGGTGTGGAGAGGAGACAAGTCCTCAAGGGAAACACACATTGAGCATAGCGACTTTCTGTTGTTCTCACACTAATAGTGAGGAAACACCCAGTTGGCTTTGATTGACTTTGTTCGTTAGAGAATCACACCTTGGTGTCGTGTGGTTAGTGTGTGTGTGTGTGTGTGTGTGTGTGTGTGTGTGTGTGTGTGTGTGTGTGTGTGTGTGTGCACACGCACGTACATACTCACACACGCACACACGGACATGCTCACTCACACATGCTCACTCACTCACACACAATCACGCACATGTACACAGTGTCTGCCAAATCAGTTCATCCCTAAATACAGAGGGACAGAGAGAGAGGGAGGGAGAGATATGAAAAGAAGGGAGGAGAGGAGGCTAGGAGAGAGAAGGAGAAATCTATGAAAGGGAGGGAGCTTGGGGAAAGAGAGAGGAGGAAAGGGAAGCTGAGGAGAGAGGCACAGGTGGAGGATATGAGGAGAGAGTGAGTAGAGGGGCTAGAAGGGGGCTGTAAGGGGGAAGATCCCTGCTTCTCTAGCTCACCTGTCTACAGAGATACATGGAGAGGAGAGGAGAGGAGAGGAGAGGAGGAATGTCATGGATGGGAGGGTTTAGGAGCTCTGACTGACAGGGGTGACATTTAGAAAGCCCACAGTAAACAAAGGATTTAGAGTGAATAAATAGCTGAGAGAGAGAGAGAGAGGAGATCACACACAGGCGTGTACTGTAGGAGAGATCTCGCACACACACACACACACACACACACACACACACACACACACACACACACAAAACACACACACACACACACACACACACACACACACACACACACACACAGCCCTGTCTCTACAGAGCTCTAGGCAGACATACCTTTAGTACCAGCCAATCAGAATGCATTAAGGAACAGACAAAGGCAGGGATGCATCCCAAATGGCTCCATATTCCCTATACAATACACTACTATAGGTCCTGGTCAAAGTATGTGCACTATATAGGTTATAGGGAGCCATTTAGGACTCCTGTATCTCTTCAGACGACAGCGTCTGGGAATTAAACGCCACAGCGCTGATTAATAACGGCTGAACGTCGTTAACGTCTTTTGTAAACTCGTCTCTGATTAAAAGGCCTGAGTGGAAGACGACAGGCAACTAAAAGCAACACTATCTCTCTCTCGACTGTCTCCACACAGATGTAAAACTAACATTCTGTTCTCAGGAGTGACCAAATAAAAACAGACAACACAAGTCAACACAGAATAAGCATTTTTAAAACATTTCCATTAGGGAAAACCAGATTTATTGTTCCAGCCCAGCGAGGAATGATTCAACTAACGCAGAACACACTGACTGTGGCTCATCAAGAGAAGACTGCACTCGCATGGAGCTATGGACACATGACAGTTGAGTTTGGTGAAGGCCGCCCTCTCTAGAGAGTCCCCTATGCCCAGACATGAAGTAACGGGGCCAGCTCATCTGGGAACGATGAGTACAGTAGATTATATACATTAAAGTACTATATCGCTGCTGTAGACCCCAGAGGGTGAGAGATTGAAGGAGAGCGAGAGAGCGAGAGAGAGAGAGAGAGAGAGAGAGAGAGAGAGAGAGAGAGAAAGACAAAGATAAGTAAAGAGAGAGAGGTAGAGGGAGAGAGAGAAATAGAGAGAGAAATAGAAAGAAAGAGAGCGAGAGATCTACAAGACTATACATAGTTCTCTGCCTATAAGAATTATGATGTCCTCCACTGGACGTACTAGGAGATCGATATTTATTGGAGTGGTGTGCTCTATTACACTGTGAGAGCAGCATATTCTGTACATCTGTGTGTGTGTTTACTCTGCTAGCTTAGCAGACATTCTGTACATCTGTGTGTGTGTGTTTACTCTGTTAGCTTAGCAGACATTCTGTACATCTGTGTGTGTGTGTGTTTACTCTGCTAGCTTAGCAGACATTCTGTACATCTCTGTGTGTGTTTACTCTGCTAGCTTAGCAGACATTCTGTACATCTGTGCGTGTGTGTTTACTCTGCTAGCTTAGCAGACATTCTGTACATCTCTGTGTGTGTTTACTCTGCTAGCTTAGCAGACATTTTGTACATCTGTGTGTGTGTGTGTTTACTCTGCTAGCTTAGCAGACATTCTGTACATCTGTGTGTGTGTGTTTACTCTGCTAGCTTAGCAGACATTCTGTACATCTGTGTGTGTGTGTTTACTCTGCTAGCTTAGCAGACATTCTGTACATCTGTGTGTGTGTGTTTACTCTGCTAGCTTAGCAGAAGGGACAGAAGACACAGCAGGGACAGAAGAGGTCCAAAAGAGGCCTTTGATTTATCGGATATAGTACCCATACAGTGAGGGAAAAAAGTATTTGATCCCCTGCTGATTTTGTACGTTTGCCCACTGACAAAGTAATGATCCATCTATAATTTTAATGGTAGGTTTATTTGAACAGTGAGAGACAGAATAACAACAACAAAAATCCAGAAAAACGCATGTCAAAAATGTTATAAATTTATTTGCATTTTAATGAGGGAAATAAGTATTTGACCCCTCTGCAAAACATGACTTAGTACTTGGTGGCAAAACCCTTGTTGGCAAACCCAGAGGTCAGACGTTTCTTGTAGTAGGCCACCAGGTTTGCACACATTATCATTTCTTTGTCAGTGGGCAAACGTACAAAATCAGCAGGGGATCAAATACTTTTTTCCCCTCACTGTACTGCAAGGCTCTTACAATCACAATCTCTCTCCAGTGGTCCAGTGAGTCAGTCAATGCCTTGGAAGAGACTGGTAGTGGTTAAATTCCTCTTCTCTCCCTTCTCATTATGTCCTCCTCTCCTCCTTCTCACCCCCTCCTCTCTTGTCCTCTCCCCTCTTCTCATCTCCTCTCCTCCTTCTTCTCCTCTCCTCTCCTCTCCTCTCCTGACCTCTACCTTCTTCTCTCCTCCTCTCAGAAGGCCCCCCTGGTGTCCCTGAGAGAGAGAATCAACCTCTTTGTGTCTCTAATTTGAGACACTTTAATGAGATTCTTAATTGGTGACCTTTAGAGAAGGGAGCCGACGGTGGCACAGTTCATCAGAGCTCTCTCTCCGGGTTGGAGCTGGACAGAGCTAGTGACACTGTTCAAGACACACAATCGACCCACCCCTCCCTCAGCGCAGTTCACATAAGAGTGGACAGAGTTTAGGCCATAGGTCCAGCCTTCCTGGTGAATGGGGTTTTCTTTTGCTGGTGCTCTCTGTTTAAGCGAACTCCTCTCTGCAGTGTTCATAGTATGACTGTCATAGACATTGGAGTTAGCTGAAGCTCTCAGATCTGGGATCTAGCTGTGTTAATAAAGAGCACTACCGTGCCTTCAGACACTATTCACATCCCTTGACTTTTTCAAAATGTTGTGTTACAAAGTGGGATCAAACTGGATTAAATTGTCTTTTTTATTGTCAATGATCTACACAGAATACTCAGTAATGAAAAATTATAACATTTGTAAAACATTTATGAAAAATAAAACAAATATTTCTTGATTAGAGGAGTATTCAACCCCCTGAGTCAATACATGATAGAATCAACTTTGACAGTGATTACAGATCTGAGGTCGTCTCTAAGAGCTTTTCACACCCGGATTGTACAACACTTGCCCATTATACTTTTAAAAATTCTTCCTTGCTAGAACACCATTTTCATGTCTTGCCATAGATTTTCCAGCAGATTTAAGTCAAAACAGGAACATTCACTGTCTTCTTGGTAAGAACCTCCAGTGTAGATTAGGCCTTTGGTGTTTTAGGTTATTATCCTGCTGAAAGGTGAATTCATCTCCCAGTGTCTGGTGGAAAGCAGACTGAATCAGGTTTTCCTCTAGGATTTTGCCTGTGCTTAGCTCCATTCTGTTTATTTTTGATCCTGAAACACTGCCCAGTTGTATTATTTCAATCAAATGAAAGCATAAATGTTTGCTTTATTAACAAGGAATAATGAGTAGAACATGTTGTTAATTCGATGTTGTCAGCATCTTGGTCTTACCTTGAAACGTGAAAGTTATTTTTCACTCTGTCAATTAGGTAAGTATTGTGGAGTAACTACAATTTACATTTACATTTAAGTCATTTAGCAGACGCTCTTATCCAGAGCGACTTACAAAATGTTGTTGATCCGAGTTTTCAACCTATCACAGCCATGTAACTGTTTACAAGTCACCATTGGCCTCATGGTGAAATCCCTGAGCGGTTTCTTCCCTCTCCGGAAACTGAGTAAGGAGGACGCCAGTATCTTTGCAGTGACTGGGTGTATTGATACACAATCCAATGTAATTAATCATTTCACCATGCTCAAAATGTATATTAAATGTCTGCCTCACCCCACCCCCCACCCCATCTACCAATAGGTGCCCTTCTTTGCAATGATTTGGAAAACCTCCCTAGTCTTTGTCATTGTATCTGTGTTTGAAATTCACTGATTGACTGAGGGACCTTACAGATAATTGTATGTGTGGGCTACAGATATGAGGTAGTCATTCCAAAATCGTGTTAAACACACAGTCCATGACATGTTAAGCAATTTTTTACTCCTGAACTTATTGACTCAAGACATTTCAGCTTTTCCTTTTTAATTCATTTGTTAACAGTTCGAGAATATTTTTTTTGCCACTTTGAAATTATGGGGTATTCTGTGTTGGTCAGTTACAAAGAAATCGCAATTTTATCCATTTTAAACACAACGAAATGTGGACAACGTCAAGGGGTGTGAATTCTTTCTGAAGGCAGTGTAGAATAACTTCACGTCTTCATGAGTTCATCCTTTTTGGTTCTCTAGTTTAGAAGTATTTTAGTACCACTTCTGTCCCACTGTAAATGTGTAACGTACAACTCGTGTAACTGAAAGAGCAGGACTAGGGAACCGTCTCTGTTTGGGACTGGTGTGAAGTATTCAATGACAGCTGACTTAGTGTAAAGGCTTCTGTGAAGACCATTGATCATGAAAGAAGAGAACTTATTTAGTCCTGTTTTATCTGACTGACTGACAGACAGAGGGACTCCCTGGATGGGGAGTGTATTGGGACACGCACGCACGCACGCACGCACGCACACACACACACACACACACACACACACACACACACACACACACACACACACACACACACACACACAAAAGAGCATTTATGTCAATGGTGCTTCCTGGTTTAAATGAGGGTTAAAAATAAAACACATTCACTTTTTTAACTATTACACAACAACAATAACAAACCTTAAAAGTTGAAGACGAACAATCACAGAGAAGAGTGTTTATCAGAAAACATAAGCAACCTTTTCAACAGTAGTACAGTACTATGACCACCCTGTCAACTCCCTGGGATGATGCTCTGTCAGTCTCACTGTTTTATCTCACTCCATGTAATCTAAAGTTTCTCTAAGACAACATGCAAAAGTGGTACCAAGAAAACCCTATTGAATTGGGGAAAAACAAAAAATGTCAATACAATAATAGACTGGAGCTTGCAGGGGCGGACTGGGACACTAATTCAGCCCTGGCATTTTATCCGTACTCAAATCACTGTGAGCGCCCGATTGTATTTCTACTTCAGATCTACCTGTATTTCTAAGTGGGTTTCCTACCTGGGTGAGATGTCACATCCCTGCTGCATGAAGGCTCCCAGGGAGAACCAGAGAGAGTTGAAGATGCCAAACTCGTTGGTCTGTTCCTGATTCTGCTGGTTCTGGCCTTGCTGACCAGGGCTCTGCCCCGACTGTTGCCCAGTACCGGGCCCCGTCGGCTGGGTTGGGGTCTGGGGGTCGGCCCCCTCCTCATAGTCCTCTGCGTGCCACTCGTAGGGGCTGAAGCGGCTCACCAGGAACAGGACCACACTCACACCGATGTAGGCGAACACGATACACATCCAGATCTCATAGGCCAGCGGGTCCAAGAAGGAGAAGACACCTGGTTTAGACTTGGTGGGCTTCTTGATCATGATGGAGATACCCAGAGACATGAAGGGCTTGGAGAAGTCGATCACCTCCTCTCGGACCAGGGTGATGGTCAGCGGGGCTACCGCCACGTCTGCTTTCTGGAGGAGAGAAGAGGTGAGGGGGAGGAACATAAGGATAGAGAAAGTAAGGGAAGGAGGGAGGTAGAGACGGAGGGAAGGCGACAAAGACGTAGAGAGGGAAGGAGGGATGCAAGAGAGAGAGGTAGGGAAGGAGTGAAGGCGGGAGAGGGAAAGAGAGACATGTTAGAGAGGTAGGGAGGGGGAAAGAGAGACATGTTAGAGAGGTAGGGAGGTAGGGAGAGAAAGAGATACGTGTTAGAGAGGTAGGGAGAGGGCAAGAGAGACGTGTTAGAGAGGTAGGGAGAGAAAGAGAGACGTGTTAGAGAAGTAGGGAGAGAAAGAGAGACGTGTTAGAGAAGTAGGGAGAGAAAGAGAGACGTGTTAGAGAAGTAGTGAGAGAAAGAGAGACGTGTTAGAGAGGTAGGGCGGAGGGAAAGAGAGACGTGTTAGAGAGGTAGGGAGAGAAAGAGATACGTGTTAGAGAGGTAGGGAGAGGGCAAGAGAGACGTGTTAGAGAGGTAGGGAGAGAAAGAGAGACGTGTTAGAGAAGTAGGGAGAGAGAAAGAGAGACGTGTTAGAGAGGTACGGGGGAGGGAAAGAGAGACGTGTTAGAGAAGTAGTGAGAGAAAGAGATACGTGTTAGAGAGGTAGGGAGAGGGCAAGAGAGACGTGTTAGAGAGGTAGGGAGAGAAAGAGAGACGTGTTAGAGAAGTAGGGAGAGAGGAAGAGAGACGTGTTAGAGAGGTAGGGAGAGAGGAAGAGAGACGTGTTAGAGAGGTACGGGGGAGGGAAAGAGAGACGTGTTAGAGAAGTAGGGAGAGAGAAAGAGAGACATGTTAGAGAGGTAGGGGGAGGGAAAGAGAGACGTGTTAGAGAGGTAGGGAGAGAAAGAGAGACTTGTTAGAGAGGTAGGGAGAGAAAGAGAGACGTGTTAGAGAAGTAGGGAGAGAAAGAGAGACGTGTTAGAGAAGTAGTGAGAGAAAGAGAGACGTGTTAGAGAGGTAGGGCGGAGGGAAAGAGAGACGTGTTAGAGAGGTAGGGCGGAGGGAAAGAGAGACGTGTTAGAGAGGTAGGGAGAGAGAAAGAGAGACGTGTTAGAGAGGTAGGGAGAGAGAAAGAGAGACATGTTAGAGAGGTAGGGAGAAGGAAAGAGAGTGTGTTAGAGAGGTAGGGAGAAGGAAAGAGAGACGTGTTAGAGAGATAGGGAGAGGGAAAGAGAGACATGTTAGCAATAAATATTTGAGTTGTGCTGTCATCTTGACCCTGAGCTATACTCAAGCAGAGAAAATATTCAAAACAATAGGATATACCAAGCTGTATACAGATGCATGATCTTAATTTGAGCCAGTTCACTATAGCAGGAAAATAATCCTTCAGCAACAGGAAATGTGAATTATTATGTGGATTATAATTAATGGGCTTTTTTGTAGATACATTTTTCTTTTAAATGTTTAAATTCGAAATTACAAACTTTAGAATCCTTTATAAACCTTAAATACACTACAAGTTTGCATTTCCTGCTACGCAGGAAAATTATCAACAACAAAAGAGTGATCAAATGAAGATCCTACATCTGCAAATACAAACACTTTACTCCATCCGGAAATAGAGCTAGATACTGTCCAGTGCAGTACGTGTGCGGAAGGAGGACAACGAAGGAGAGAAAATACTGCAAATACTGCAAACCGAGTGTACAAAACATTATAAAGTGCTCTTTCCATGACATAGACTGACCAAGTAAATCAAGGTGAAAGCTATGATCCCTTATTGATGTCACTTGTTAAATCCACTTCAATCAGTATAGATGAACGGTAGGAGACAGGCTAAAGAAGGATTTTTAAACCTGGGACACAATTGAGATTCATTGTGTATGTGTGCCATTCAGAGGGTGAATATTGAAGTGGCTTTGAATGGGGGTATGGCAGTAGGTGCTAGGATCACTGGTTTGAGTCAAGAACTGCAATGCTGCTGTTTTCACACTCAACAGTTTCCTGTGTGTATCAAGAATGGTCCACCACCCAGGGATATCCAGCTAACTTAATACAACTGTGGGAAGCAGTGGAGTCAACATGGGCCAGCCTCCCTGTGGATCTCAATATCAGGAAGGTGTTCCTAATGTTTAGCATACTCAGTGTCTATACTGCATGAGGCTGTACACATACAGAGGTTTTGTTAAAACCTGTTGCGACTCCAGGGGGAGTATTTTCATTTTTGGAAAAAAAACGGTTCCGTTTTAAACAGGATATTTTGTCATGACAAGATGCCAGAATATGCATATAATTGACAGCTTAGGTTAGAAAACACTATAACGTTTCCAAAACTGTAAAAATATTGTCTGTGAGTATAACAGAACTGATGTGCCTTCTGTTTTGAAAGCTCGGCGTTCCAATGTGTCCCTATTGAGCAGTGAATGGGCTATCAACTTTTTCTATGTATTCCCCAGGGTGTCTACAGCATTGTGACGTAGTTTTAGCATTTATGTTGAAGAATACCCGTAGGCGGTGTCAGGATTTGGCCAGGGTTGTTCCGGGTTTTGGTCACTAGATGCCCCCATTGTGCTTTTTGACCTTATGTTTTTTCCCTTGTTCCCCATTATTATTTGCACCTGTGCCTCGTTTTCCCCTGATTGTATTTAAACCCTTAGTTTCCCTCAGTTCTGTGCTCTGTGTTTGTATGTTAGCACCCAGCCCTAGTGTTCTGTGTATTCTTGTCGATTCCGGTGGATGCTCTTGTGGAATTCTGTTTTTGTTTTTGAGTATCTCTTGAGGCTTTTTTGTGCTATTCCTACCACCTTTTGGATTTGCCATTTTTGTATTGAAGGACTTCTCCTTTTTACTTTATTAAATACACCGTCTTAAGTACTGCTGTGTCTGCCTCATCTTCTGGGTTCTGCTGACTATTCGTGGCTCAGTTGGTTAAGTGACTGTTTCTCACTCCGGAGACCCAGGTTCGTAACCGGGTCCTGACAGAAACACAGAGCCAAAATGAACCCAGAGGCAGCCAGTTCCCAGGACCTTTTTGCCATGCTGTCCCACCACCAGGAGACTGTCCAACGCCACGAAGCCGCCCTGGTTCAGCAAGAGGCCTTAATGGCTAGACATTCTCATCTTCTGTCGGAGATGCTGACTTCCATTAAGCAAATATCTGATCGTCTTACCCCGGCAACAGTTCCCGTCCCAGTACCTCAGATTCACGTACCCATGGCAGTTAACCCCCTGGCTGAACCTCGTCTTCCACCTCCCCAACGGTTCTCAGGTGATCCAAGTGCTTGTAAAGGGTTTCTCACCCAATGTTCTCTCTCCTTTGAGCTACAACCCTCGTCGTTTCCCACCGACCGGTCTAAGATCGCTTATATCATCACCCTGCTGTCGGAAAAAGCCCTGGCCTGGGCTACTGCTGTGTGGGATGCCCATAGTTCCTGCTGTGCCAGCTACTCTGCCTTTGCTGAGGAATTCAAACGAGTGTTTCAAGGCCCAAGCAGTGGTTCTGACTCAGCCAAACAGCTCCTGACTCTCCACCAAGGTTGGCGCAGCGTGACGGACTATGCCATCCAGTTCCGCACGGTGGCAGCAGCAAGTGGCTGGAACAACGAGGCGCTCACGGTGTGCTTTCTGAAAGGCCTTTCCGACACTATCCAAGATGAACTGGCCACTCGGGAACCACCGGACAATCTCGAGTCCCTGATCAAGTTGGCCTCACGCATTGACCAGCGTCTGAGAGAGAGAACTCAACCGTAGACCTCTAGCCCCTATCAGTCCCAGCTCCGAGTCCCCACCTTTATCCTCGCTGGCTCCATCGGAACCCATGCAGATTGGACGCATCTCCCAGGCTGAGAGAGACCGCCGGATGAGGGAGCGACGCTGTCTATATTGCGGCAAACCGGGCCATTTCCGTTCCACGTGTCCCGGGCTCCAGGGAAACGCTCTGTCCCGTACAGACCGGGGGAACTGTAACGGGAAACATAACCTCCTCCCATCCGTCCAACTCCCGTCTGCTCATTCCAGTCACCCTCTCCTGGGACAACCACAAGCTTCACCTTCAAGCCTTGGTAGACTCTGGAGCCGCAGGTAACTTCATGGATGGTGTCTGGGCGAAGGAGAATGGCGTTCCCTCTGAACCTCTAAGTGAACCCATGAGGGTCACTACATTGGATGGAAGCCCTTTGGGATCTGGACTTGTCACTCATGTCACTACCTCCTTGCGACTTTCAGTTTCACAACACCAGGAATTGATGAACTTTCATTTGATCTCCTGTTCCGAGTTCCCTCTCGTCCTTGGACACCCCTGGCTTCACAGCCATAACCCTCACATCGACTGGTCTGTGGGCACTATCAAGCAGTGGGGTCCTACGTGCCAAGCTACTTGTATTTTCCAGAATTCCCCGAGTTCTACTCCCGAGTCTTTAGAATCCATCGACCTGACCCGAGTTCCCGAGTGTTACCATGACCTCAAACTGGTGTTTAGCAAACAGAGGGCCACCATGCTACCACCCCATAGACCCTACGATTGCCCCATCGACCTGTTTCCGGGCACTTGCCCCCCCAGGGGTCGGATCTTTTCCCTATCTCCACCCGAACGAGCTGCTATGGATACCTACATCAAGGACGCTCTGGAAGCAGGCCTCATGCGTCCATCCACCTCCCCGGCGCAGCAGGATTTTTCTTTGTGGCCAAGAAAGACGGTGGATTACGTCCTTGCATCGACTACCGGGGACTCAATGCCATAACCGTCCGTAACCGTTACCCGCTACCCCTTATGGCCACAGCCTTCGAGCTGCTCCAGGAAGCAGTGGTTTTCACTAAGCTTGACCTGCGGAACGCATACCATCTTGTGCGGATCAGACCTGGTGACGAGTGGAAGACCGCTTTCAACACGCCTACTGGTCACTATGAATACTTGGTGATGCCCTTCGGCCTGACCAACGCCCCAGCGGTGTTCCAAGCGCTCATAAACGATGTGCTTAGGGATATGCTTAACATATTTGTGTTTGTTTACTTGGATGACATCCTCATCTTTTCGAGCTCCCTTCAAGAACACACTAAGCATGTCAGACAAGTACTCAAACGCCTCCTGGACAGCCATCTGTACGTTAAGCCGGAAAAATGTGAATTCCATTCATCCCGAGTACAATTCCTGGGATTTGTAGTGGAACCCGGTCGAGTCCAAATGGACCCCAGGAAGGTAGGGGCGGTAGCGGATTGGCCCACCCCCAAATCCGTTAAGGAAGTTCAGCGTTTCCTGGGCTTCACAAACTTTTACCGCAAGTTCATCAAGAACTTCAGCTTGGTGGCAGCCCCTCTCTCAGCTTTAACCAAGGGTGGCAATGCAAGGTTTTTGTGGGGAAGAGAAGCTGAGACGGCCTTCCAAGGACTCAAGCAGCGCGTTCTCTCTGCTCCCATCCTGATACTACCGACTACGGATGAACCATTTGTGGTGGAGGTAGACGCATCAGAGGTTGGTGTTGGAGCTGTCCTGTCTCAGAGGGGTGAAGACAAGAAGCTTCATCCGTGCGCTTTCTTCTCACACCGGCTTACCCCGACTGAGAGGAACTACGATGTGGGGGATCGTGAACTCCTAGCGGTTAAGATGGCATTGAAGGAATGGAGACACTGGCTCGAGGGGGCTTCTCACCCGTTTCAAGTGCTTACGGACCACAAAAATCTGGAGTATATCCAGCAGGCGAAGCGGTTGAACTCTAGACAAGCTAGATGGTCTCTTTTCTTCAATCGATTCCAGTTTATCCTCACCTATCGGCCCGGGTCGAAGAATCTCAAACCGGATGCCCTGTCCCGAGTCTACGCTCCTGCCATTCGAGATGACACGGACATGCCTGTCCTTCCTGCTGCTAAGATTGTGGCTCCGATCTCGTGGCAAGTTGAGGATACCGTGAGACGTGCTCAAGCTAGCGAACCGGACCCGAAAGGAGGTCCTGCCAATCGGTTGTTTGTCCCCAAGGCAGTGAGGACTCAGGTCCTTCTGTGGGGGCACTCCTCTCGCCTCACCTGTCATCCGGGCGTAGGTCGCACCTTGGAGTTCATCCAGCGTAAGTTCTGGTGGCCTACCATAAGAGAAGACGTTGCCACTTTCATCAATGCCTGTCCCGTGTGCTGCCAGGGCAAATCTTCTCGCCTCCGCCCTCAAGGACTCCTTCACCCTTTACCTGTTCCCCACAGACCCTGGTCCCATATCTCATTGGACTTTATTACTGGACTTCCTCCATCCCATGGCAATACTACTATCCTAGTCATAATCGACAGGTTTTCAAAGGCGGCCAGGTTCGTCCCTCTGACTAAGTTACCTTCTGCCAAGGAAACGGCTGAGTTGGTAATTAATCATGTGTTCCGAGTCTTCGGCATTCCTCAAGATATGGTTTCTGACAGAGGTCCCCAGTTCGCCTCAAGGTTTTGGAAGGCCTTCTGCCAACTCATGGGGGCTTCTGCCAGTCTATCTTCAGGGTACCATCCGGAGTCCAACGGCCAAACAGAGAGGATGAATCAAGAGCTGGAAACCACCCTCCGATGTATGACTCGTGACAACCCGTCCACATGGTCATCCTTTATTGTTTGGGCCGAATACGCGCACAACACCTTGCGCTCCTCCTCCACTGGTATGTCCCCGCACGAGTGTCAGTTTGGCTATGCTCCTCCATTGTTCCCGGACCAGGAGGCAGAAGTCAGAGTGCCTTCAGCCTTGAAGTTCGTCAGACGCTGTCGGCTTATGTGGAGGAAGACCCGTCTTAATCTTATGCGTTCCTCACAGAGGTACCAACAACAAGCCAACAGACGTCGCCGTCCCGGGCCTACCCTGCGCCCCGGCCAGAGAGTCTGGCTCTCCACAAGAGACTTACCTCTACGGGTGGAGTCTCGCAAGCTGTCCCAAAAATACATCGGTCCCTTCAAGGTTGCCAGGAGAGTTAACCCAGTTTCTTATCGCCTACACTTACCCAGATCCCTTAAGATTAATCCCACATTTCACATTTCATTGTTAAAACCTGTTGTTTTTTCTCCCCTTGTCCCGGCAGACAGACCTCCCCCTCCGCCTCGTATCATTGGAGGCCAGCCGGCTTATACCGTCCATCGGATACTGGATTCCCGCCGGGTGCAGCGGTCCTGGCAGTATCTGGTGGACTGGGAAGGCTACGGTCCCGAGGAGCGCTCCTGGGTTCCTGCCAAAGACATCCTGGACCCTGACCTCATTCGTCAGTTCAGGGCCCTCCACCCTGAGAGAGCTGGTAGGAACGTCAGGAGCCGTTCCTAGGGCGGGGATTCTGTCAGGATTTGGCCAGGGTTGTTCCGGGTTTTGGTCACTAGATGCCCCCATTGTGCTTTTTGACCTTATGTTTTTTCCCTTGTTCCCCATTATTATTTGCACCTGTGCCTCGTTTTCCCCTGATTGTATGTAAACCCTTAGTTTCCCTCAGTTCTGTGCTCTGTGTTTGTATGTTAGCACCCAGCCCTAGTGTTCTGTGTATTCTTGTCGATTCCGGTGGATGCTCTTGTGGAATTCTGTTTTTGTTTTTGAGTATCTCTTGAGGCTTTTTTGTGCTATTCCTACCACCTTTTGGATTTGCCATTTTTGTATTGAAGGACTTCTCCTTTTTACTTTATTAAATACACCGTCTTAAGTACTGCTGTGTCTGCCTCATCTTCTGGGTTCTGCTGACTATTCGTGGCTCAGTTGGTTAAGTGACTGTTTCTCACTCCGGAGACCCAGGTTCGTAACCGGGTCCTGACAGGCGGATACATTGCGCAAGTGGTCACCTGATGCTCCCAGAGAGATTCTCGCGTAAAATACAGAGGTAGCCATTGGTCCTACTGAAAAACTAATTGTCCCGATGGATATATTATCGAATAGATATTTGAAAAACACCTTGAGGATTGATTATAAACAACGTTTGCCATGTTTCTGTCGATATTATGGAGCTAATTTGGAATATTTTTCGCAGTTTTCGTGACTGCAATTTCCAGGCGATTTCTCAGCCAAACGAGAATAACAAACGGAGCTATTTCGCCTACAAAAATAATATTTTTGGAAAAAAGGAA
The DNA here is from genome assembly GCF_036934945.1 of Oncorhynchus masou masou. NCBI lineage: Eukaryota > Metazoa > Chordata > Actinopteri > Salmoniformes > Salmonidae > Oncorhynchus > Oncorhynchus masou. The sequence continues at coordinate 78,018,620 of NC_088243.1, read as the reverse complement.
CATATGATATCTAACTGGGAGTCTCGTGAGTAAAAACATCCGAAGCTCATCAAAGATAAACGATTTCATTTGATTGCTTTTCTGATTTCCATGACCAAGTTACCTGCTGCTAGCTGGACAAAATGCTATGCTAGGCTATCGATAAACTTACACAAATGCTTGTCTAGCTTTAGCTGTAAAGCATATTTTGAAAATCTGAGATGACAGGGTGATTAACAAAAGGCTAAGCTGTGTCTCAATATATTTAATTTGTGATTTTCATGAATAGGAATATTTTCTAGGGATATTTATGTCCGTTGCGTTATGCTAATTAGTGTCGGTCGATGATTACGCTCCCACATGCGGGATGGGGAGTCACTAGAGGTTTTAACTAATCAGGAAACACTCAAATTCTGACCTTGATCCCCTGTAGACCCCGTTCTCCTCCCGTCACACCCACACCCATCTATCTCTCCATAGCATCACAAAGGCCTGTTCTTCTCCCCTCACACCCACACCTATCTCCCATAGCATCACAAAGACCCCTTTAACAGCAGAGATCAGTGCCATGGTGTGAAATGGGTCCTCTTTGTTACAAATCCTTTTCCTATGGAAATTGTATGTCTCTGTGGGCAGATTGCAGGTGCAGAGATGAGACAGAACATTTCCAGTTGTTCTTCAGTTACGGTAAATAAACGTAACCTCCCCGTCACCTTCTCTCTCTACCAGGGATAGAGAGAGGAGAGAGAGAGAGAATGTTTCCCATGCCAATAAAGCCCCTTGAATTTAATTTAATTGAATTGAGAGAGAGAGAGAGATGTAGAGAGAAAGAGAAAGTGGAGTGAGAGAGAGAGAGATTTGGCCCTAAACAGAGAGTACACAGTGGCAGAATATCTGACCACTATGACTTACCCAAATTTAAGGAGAGCTTTGACTATGTACAGACTTAGTGAGCACAGCCTTGCTATTGAGAAAGACTGCCGTAGACAGACCTGGCTCTCAAGAGAAGACAGGCTATGTGCACACTGCCCACAAAATGAGGTGGAAACTGAGCTGCACTTCCTAACCTCCTGTCCAACGTATGACCATATTAGAGATACATATTTTCCTCGGATTACACAGATCCACAAAGAATTCGAAAACAAACCCAATTTTGATAAACTCCCATATCTACTGGGTGAAATGCCACAGTGTGCCATCACAGCAGCAATATTTGTGACCTGTTACCACAAGAAAAGGGCAACCAGTGAAGAACACACACCATTGTAAATACAACCCATATTTATGCTTATTTATTTTCCCTTGTATACCGTAACCATTTGCACATTGTCACAACACTGTATATATATATATATATATATATATATATATATATATATATATGACATTTGTAATGTCTTTGTTTTGAAACTTCTGTGCATGTAATGTTTACTCTTCATTTGTATTGTTTATTTCACTTGTATATTATCTACCTCACTTGCTTTGGCAATGTGAACATATGTTTCCCATGCCAATAAAGCCCCTTGAATTGAATTGAATTGAGAGAGGGTGTGAGAGTATGTCCACTGTTTCCTAAGCTATATAAATTGTTGATTGTTGGAAACTAATTTCCTGTGAAAAAACAAACATAATTTATTTAAAAAGGACTACCATGTTTTGCAGATGGTATCAGAGAACATTATAGTGTCAGAAAGACAAATTGTGCGGTGTCATCGTCATAAAAATAGAATGTGACCAATATGAATGTTAACCACTTCCATAAATGTTATGAGCACTTACGAACCCTCTTATAAGCGCTAATAACCACCTTATGAGCACTCACCCCATACACCAGCTCTCCAACCATGCCGTTCCACATCTTGGTCTCGGAGTCTCTGGCTCCATATTTCCCATCTGAGACCACCTTCAGTTTGTAGTGGTATCCAACGTGCTTGGCGATTTCAGCCGCTAGCTCCACGATGTAACCCTCGTACTTATCGTTCCCTGACAGCTGATCATGGTTCTTCTTCAGCATCACGTATGGGGATTCCTGTAGGAGAAGGAGGGCAGTAGCACTCAGGGCTGGGGTCAATTCCATTGAAATTCCAATTTCGGGAGTACACTGAATAGTTTTTTGGGGGGGAATTGGGTTTATTTTCTGAATTGACTCAACTTAAAATGGAATTGAACTCAAGCCTGGATAGAGTTCCAATATTTTTATTTAACTACGCAATTCAGTTAAGAACACATTCTTATTTACAATGACGGCCTAGGAACAGTTCTGCCTTGTTCTGTCTTGTTCTGCCTTGTTCAGGGGCAGAACGACAGATGTTTACCTTGTCAGCTCGGGGATTTGATCTAGCAACCTTTTGGTAACTGGCCCAAGGCTCTAACCACTAGGCAACCTGCCACCACATTAAAGGTAATTATAAACGGGGTGGTTCGAGCCCTGAATGCTGATTGGCTAAAAGCTGTGGTATATCAGACCATGTATAGTACCAGTAGTATGACAAACACTTTTTTACTGCTCTAAATACTAGGGCTGTCCCCGACTTAAATCAAATATTGGTTTACTGAAAGTGATTGGTCAAAATGTTTAAACATTTTTCCATATATAGACACACCCTTTGTGTTTTAATAAAATCAAATATATGCTTGTCTGTTTGATGAAATAAGACACACATTACTCAAGAGGGAAGCAGAGATCAAGATAACCAGAAGAGGAAAAAACCTGACCGACCATCCTCCTTCCGCCCCTGCTGGCTTTCGCAGATTCTGCCATTACTCTCCTGACGTTGTGCATCGCAAATTTATCTTACCCTTTCTACCGATCTGCATGCCAGTTATGGTTTTCATATGCACGTTTACGTGGGACAGTTTCTTTTAATTTATAATAACGCCTCGTATCTCAAAATCATTGTCATGTGGTTAATCAAAATTCTATCCAAATCGAAATAAAAAATGATACAAACCTAAAAAGTAACTTATATGTAACAATTGCCTAGATAAATCAATAAAGCCAACAAATAAAAACATTGCAGCCTGCAGGTAGAAAATATACTGATAAAAATAAATATACTATAAATCACATTCACTATGCATGGCTTGTCTGCACCGAAATTCAAACACTGTATCAACTTGGACCCACCCAAGGCTTGCTTTAGCGAACTTGCAACATTATGTCAAATATTCAGGGCCCTCAGTTACCTGCTCCAGTGAGGTCGGGACAGATACAGCTGGAGGCTATTTTACGCAAGGAATAAGAGCTCATCAGGTAGACCTATTTTATTCCACTGGATCAGAGCATGACATTTTCCCTTTCACGCTGAGTGGTTATCGAAAGGGAAAGAGCTGGAAAGATTTTCAAATACATTGAGGAACTATTGTCATTCTCAGTGGATGGAACAGAGGTTGTTTGCTCGCTGTTTGAGGTGAAGAAAACATGACATTGAGAAGCTCCACAGCTCATTAGTGGTGGTGCGTTAAGCCAATCTATCAGTTACTATCAGTTCCCCAAATGGGCACATTTATATGCCTACATTTGCATACAGGCCAGGTAGCCTATAGGTCTAATTCGTAATCAGGTGTGTAATCAGGTGTGTATCCTCACACAACATTGACAGAAGCGCTCCAAATAAAAGACAATGACGAAATTGAAAAAACTTAAATGGAATGAAATAAAACAAACTTGTTTCTCACAAATGTAGCATAGGTTGTGGGCTCTGCAAACAACGTGTCCCCTCTGACAGGCAGGAATGAATAGTAAATGTAGGCTACTACTGGTGATATGTAATGGGGAATTGATGGACACTAACAATCAAGGCAAACAATTCACACATTGAAGTTATGAAACAATGAATGTGCACAAATTAGCAGGAGAGAGTGCATTCTGGAGAGAGATGTGCATTGTGCAGCCACACTCCCTTTCTTCTTGGACTGTGTCATCCCCGCGGCCTCCACTATGGATCAGTCTCAGCCTCCGCTATGGATCAGTCTCAGCCTCCGCAGTGGATCAGTCTCAGCCTCCGCAATGGATCAGTCTCAGCCTCCGCAATGGATCAGTCTCAGCCTCCGCAATGGATCAGTCTCAGCCTCCGCAATGGATCAGTCTCAGCAATGGATCAGTCTCAGCCTCCGCAATGGATCAGTCTCAGCAATGGATCAGTCTCAGCCTCCGCAATGGATCAGTCTCAGCAATGGATCAGTCTCAGCCTCCGCAATGGATCAGTCTCAGCCTCCGCAATGGATCAGTCTCAGCCTCAGCAATGGATCAGTCTCAGCCTCCGCAATGGATCAGTCTCAGCAATGGATCAGTCTCAGCCTCAGCAATGGATCAGTCTCAGCCTCCGCAATGGATCAGTCTCAGCCTCCGCAATGGATCAGTCTCAGCAATGGATCAGTCTCAGCCTCAGCAATGGATCAGTCTCAGACTCCGCAATGGATCAGTCTCAGCCTCCGCAATGGATCAGTCTCAGCCTCCGCAATGGATCAGTCTCAGCAATGGATCAGTCTCAGCCTCAGCAATGGATCAGTCTCAGACTCCGCAATGGATCAGTCTCAGCCTCCGCAATGGATCAGTCTCAGCCTCAGCAATGGATCAGTCTCAGCCTCAGCAATGGATCAGTCTCAGTCTCAGCAATGGATCAGTCTCAGCCTCCGCAATGGATCAGGCTCAGCCTCCGCAATGGATCAGGCTCAGCCTCCGCAATGGATCAGGCTCAGCCTCCGCAATGGATCAGTCTCAGCCTCCGCAATGGATCAGTCTCAGCCTCCGCAATGGATCAGTCTCAGCCTCCGCAATGGATCAGTCTCAGCCTCCGCAATGGATCAGTCTCAGCCTCCGCAATGGATCAGTCTCAGCCTCCGCAATGGATCAGTCTCAGCCTCCGCAATGGATCAGTCTCAGCAATGGATTAGGCTCAGCCTCCACAATGGATCAGTCTCAGCCTCCGCAATGGATCAGTCTCAGCCTCCACTATGGATCAGTCTCAGCCTCCGCAATGGATCAGTCTCAGCCTCCACTATGGATCAGTCTCAGCCTCCACTATGGATCAGTCTCAGCCTCCGCAATGGATCAGTCTCAGCCTCCGCTATGGATCAGTCTCAGCAATGGATTAGTCTCAGCCTCAGCAATGGATCAGTCTCAGCAATGGATCAGTCTCAGCAATGGATCAGTCTCAGCAATGGATCAGTCTCAGCAATGGATCAGTCTCAGCAATGGATCAGTCTCAGCCTCAGCAATGGATCAGTCTCAGCCTCAGCAATGGATCAGTCTCAGCCTCAGCAATGGATCAGTCTCAGCCTCAGCAATGGATCAGTCTCAGCAATGGATCAGTCTCAGCCTCCGCAATGGATCAGTCTCAGCCTCCGCAATGGATCAGTCTCAGCCTCCGCAATGGATCAGTCTCAGCCTCCGCAATGGATCAGTCTCAGCCTCAGCAATGGATCAGTCTCAGCAATGGATCAGTCTCAGCAATGGATCAGTCTCAGCAATGGATCAGTCTCAGCCTCCGCAATGGATCAGTCTCAGCCTCCACTATGGATCAGTCTCAGCCTCCACTATGGATCAGTCTCAGCAATGGATCAGTCTCAGCCTCCTCAATGGATCAGTCTCAGCCTCCACTATGGATCAGTCTCAGCCTCCGCAATGGATCAGTCTCAGCAATGGATCAGTCTCAGCCTCCGCTATGGATCAGTCTCAGCCTCCGCAATGGATCAGTCTCAGCCTCAGCAATGGATCAGTCTCAGCAATGGATCAGTCTCAGCAATGGATCAGTCTTAGCAATGGATCAGTCTCAGCAATGGATCAGTCTCAGCAATGGATCAGTCTCAGCCTCAGCAATGGATCAGTCTCAGCCTCAGCAATGGATCAGTCTCAGCAATGGATCAGTCTCAGCCTCCGCAATGGATCAGTCTCAGCCTCCGCAATGGATCAGTCTCAGCCTCCGCAATGGATCAGTCTCAGCCTCAGCAATGGATCAGTCTCAGCCTCCGCAATGGATCAGTCTCAGCAATGGATCAGTCTCAGCAATGGATCAGTCTCAGCAATGGATCAGTCTCAGCAATGGATCAGTCTCAGCAATGGATCAGTCTCAGCCTCCGCAATGGATTAGTTCACTGAGATGGGCGCGAATAAGACAGGTGTCTCGTGTGCAATAACATTTTTTAAATATATATTGTGACTGCTCGACAACAAACTACGTGCACCAAATATGTGCACCAAATACGTGCACCAAACAATCGACCAGTTAACTAATTGGGGTCAGCCCTACTAAGTACGTTGGTAACCAGGTTATAATATGGCACCTCAGGGGTTTGTGGTATATGGCCACTATACCACAGCTAAGGTCTGTATCCAAGCAATCCACCTTGCATCATGTTTAGAACAGCCCTGAGCCGTGGTATATTGGCCATATACCACACCCCCTCAGGCCTTATTGCTTAAATATAGGACGGATTGATACAGGTTAGTACCAGGGAGTATGATGATGTGGAACATGATCTAATGTAGTGCATTCCTGGTAACCTACAGACAGGATTTGTCACACCCTGATCTGTTTCACTTGTCTATGTGATTGTCTCTACCCCCCTCCAGGTGTCGCCTATCTTCCCCATTATCCCCTTTGTACTTATACCTGTGTTCTCTGTTTGTATGTCTGCCGCATGAAAGGTCCCCAAGAACACAGTGGCCTCCATCATTCTTATATGGAAGATGTTCGGAACCACCAAGACTCTTCGAAGAGCTGGCCACCATCAGAAAGGTGACCAAGAACCCAATGGTCACTCTGACAGAGCTCTACAGTTCCTCTCTGGAGATGGGAGAACCTTCCAGAAGGACAACCATCTCTGCAGCACTCAGTAAAAGGCACATGACAGCCAACTTGGAGTTTGCCAAAAGGCACCTAAAGACTCTCAGACCATGAGAAAAAACAAGATTATCTGGTCTGATGAAACCAAGATTCAGCTCTTTGGCCTGAATGCCTGGCGTCACGTCTGGAGGAAACCTCGCACCATCCTTACAGTGAATCATGGTGGTGGCAGCATCATGCTGTGGGGATGTTTATCAGCGGCAGAGACTAGGAGACGAGTCAGACTAGTTTTTTTACCCTGTTTTTTTTCTCCCCAATTTCGTGGTATCCAATTGGTAGTAGTTACAGTCTTGTCTCATTGCTGCAACTCCCGTACGGACTCGGGAGAGGTGAAGGTCGAGAGCCATGCGTCCTCCAAAACCCAACCAAGCCGCACTGCTTCTTAACACAATGCCCATCCAACCTGGAGGAAACACCATACACCTGGCGACCTGGTCAGCGTGCACTGCGTCCAGCCCGCCTCAGGAGTCACTAGCGCGCAATGAGACAAGGATATCCCTGCCGGCCAAACCCTCCCTAACGACGCTGGGCCAATTGCGTGCCGCCCCATGGGCCTCCCGGTCATGGCCGGCTCCGACAGAGCCTGGGCTCGAACCCAGAGTCTCTGGTGGCACAGCTAGCATTGAGATGCAGTGCCTTAGACTGCACCACCCGGGAGGCACAGAGAGATACTTGATGAAAACCTGCTCCAGAGCGCTCAGGTCCTCAGACTAGGGCGAAGGTTCACCTTTCAAAAAGACAACGACCCTAAGCACACAGCCCAGACAAAGCAGGAGTGGCTTCGGGACAAGTCTCTGAATGTCCTTGAGTGACCCAGCCAGAGCCCGGACTTGAACCCGATCTAACATTTCTGGAGAGACTTAAAAATAGCTGTGCAGCAACGCTCCCCGTCCAACCTGACAGAGCTTGAGAGGATCTGCAGAGAAGAATGGGAGAAATTCCCCAAATACAGGTGTGCTAAGCTTGAAGAAGAATCAGCACTGTAATCGGTGCCAAAGGTGCATCAACAAAGTATTGAGTAAAGCATTTGAATACGTATATTACGTAAATTACATGAATTCAATATTTCTGTTTTTTAGCAAATATTTTTGCAAACCTGATTTTGCTTTGTCATTTGGGGTATTGTGTGTAGATTGGTGAGGAAAAAAATATTTAATTTTAGAGAAAGGCTGTAACGTAACAAAATGTGAAAAAAGTCAAGGGGTTTGAATACTTTCCGAAGGCACTGTATGTATAAGATTGAGATTTTCTGTTAGGGATTTTTTATTCAGAAAAGACCCTTCACATCACGTGAAAGATGTATGTGTTAGTGACAGAGAAGTGATGGAGATGTAACCTGTTGTGCCACAAACGTTTATGCAGCTGCTACTGAGACAGATTAAACTATAGAAAATAACACCTGGCAACCAGGGTCTTTATCATCGGATCCATAAGCCTTTCAGAGAAGGGAAATGATTCATTTGGTTTACAATACCGTGAAAATATTGGCACATCGAAGATCAATATTGGATGGATTTAATAGGAGCGTGTACCAGAACATACATAAGTAGCTGTCATATTTGCAAAGAGGGACTTTGGAATAATGTAATATTCATACACAGCCCTGGGGAGGTCAGACAAAAAATGTTACCAGCTCATAAAGTTTATCACCACTTTTCTCAAGATGAGACCATAGATGTGATGTATGCTTCATATATTATATTATTCAGGAGAATTTACAAAGTAGCAGCTAAACACAGAAATGGAATAGAATGGAGCAACTAAAGCCTTGTTCTATTGAGGATCTCTCCTGGGGAGGTATTTCAATAGGATGGTTCATGTTTGATCATTAAGCCACAAGCACGGTGGAATAATAATTGCTAATAGGCCTACGATTAAACCAAGAAAGATCATTAGACAATTGATCTTTATAAATCATTATATTATCACTACCATGGAGTAGACCTACAGTTAGCCAGTTACACAATTAGCTATTTCATGATTACATATAATTAGACTGTATGGCCCTTCCACAACCATGGAGTATTATTCAACCCAGAAAGATCATTATATTTGATCATTATGGAGGTGCCGCCTGTCGGTGAGCCTGGGGGTTCATTATGTGGACATCACAAAGACACCTGGTGAACCTGACACTGACAGGTTTATTAGTGGCCCACGCACTGTGTGTGTGTGTGTGTGTGTGTGTGTGTGTGTGTGTGTGTGTGTGTGTGTGTGTGTGTGTGTGTGTGTGTGTGTGTGTGTGTGTGTGTGTGTGTGTGTGTGTGTGTGTGTGTGTGTGTGTGTGTGTGTGTGTGTGTGTGTGTGTGTGTGTGTGTGTGTAGAGCAGGCAAGGCAATCACTGCCAGCCCACCTCTGTTCTGAGAGGTTATCCTATTCCTGTTCTACCAGCCAGACAACCAATTGGACCTTTTCAGAGATATTGGACATCCTGGCAAGATTACAACTGACATGACACCTGAGGCCCTGTACTCACTCCTTTTCTCTCTCTCTCCGTCTCTCTTTGTGTGTGTCTCTCTCCCTCTCCCAATCTCTTTGTCTGTGTGTCTCTCTCTCTCTCTCTCTCTCCTGCTCCATACCAGGACATTTCTGGCAAACCCGTATTGAACAAACACAGCTAACACATAACATTCTAATAACCATATGTTTATTAGAGCTTGGTGAAAGTGTGGTTTTCCAATAGTTATTTTGCATACAACCTTTCCACAACGTTCTGGGAATGGTGCAGGATAGTTTAAGGAACTTGACAAAATAAATTATTTTCTTTGAATTTCATTACGTTAACAGAACCTTTCCTGAAAGTTCAAACATGGTTACATCTAATAACAATTTTGCTTGTGTTCTAGGAGCTTTCTCAACTGGTTTGACATTGGGAATGTTCTCAAATAGTTAAGAGAGTGTTAAGGACACCACGTTCTCCTGTGGGAATTTCAATACGTCAGCATAACGTTTCCACCAGGTTTCTTCACGGTTAATGGTACACTGGAGGAAGTAGTGGAGGAGAGCCAATACCCACAAGTCGTTTCAAGCTGCAGTAGAGATTTAAGCTCAGACTGCGCTGAGCGCACAAATCCTTATTCCATATTTTATCAGCTGCTGTACAGGCCAGTTTTCCTCTGTGTGTTACAGTAATAACTGTCCCCTTGCTGGTTACGGATCAGGGGAAGGTAATCATCGCTACACACAGAGCCTCTAGGTCCTCTGGCAGAGCGACAGGACCCCAGGGAGGGAGTGGAGGGAAAGGTCAGTTTCAGAGCAGTTTGACGGGCCAACACACACATACACACACACACACACATTCCACATACACACATCACACACACACACCCACTCACGCACACACACACAGATAGCAGGTCCACTAGGACTCACTCTCTCACTGACCTATAATAGGTCAATAGACACCGGCTGCCACTCAGGCGGCGTACCAACACACACACACACACACACACACAGAACACCATGGCGTTGGACAAATGTTTAAGAAATGCACCTGTTCTTCCTTCCATGGACCCTTTTTCTTCTTTCCTTCCTTCCTAACATGCTGAAAGCATCTTCCTGGAACAAACCTTAGCCCAGCTCCCTTCTCCGTGGAACAAACCTTAGACCAGCTCTCTTGTCCCTGGAACAAATCTTAGCCCAGCTCCCTTCTCCCTGGAACGAATCTTAGCCCAGCTCCCTTCTTCCTGGAACAAACCTTAGACCAGCTCCCTTCTCCCTGGAACAAACCTAAAACCAGCTCCCTTCTCCCTGGAACAAACCTTAGCCCAGCTCCCTTCTCCCTGGAACAAATCTTAGCCCAGCTCCCTTCTCCCTGGAACATGTCAGGACCCGGTTTCGAACCTGGGTCTCCGGAGTGAGAAACAGTCACTTAACCAACTGAGCCACGAATAGACAGCAGAACCCAGAAGATGAGGCAGACACAGCAGTACTTAAGACGGTGTATTTAATAAAGAAAAAATCCTAAAATACAAAAAATGGCAAATCCAAAAGGTGGTAGGTAAAACACAAAAAGACCTCAAAAGAAACTCACCAAAAATAAACAAAAACAAAAAACAGAATACCACAAGAACGTCACCCGGAATCGACAAGAGCACACAGAACACTAGGGCAGGGTGCTAACATACAAACACAGAGCACAGAACTGAGGGAAACAAAGGGTTTAAATACAATCAGGGGAAACGAGACACAGGTGCAAATAATAATGGGGATCAAGGGAAAAACATAGGGACAAAAAGCACAATGGGGGCATCTACTGACCAAATCCGGAACAACCCTGGCCAAATCCTGACAGAACAAACCTTAGACCAGCTCCCTTCTCCCTGGAACAAATCTTAGCCCAGCTCCCTTCTCCCTGGAACAAACCTTAGCCCAGCTCCCTTCTCCCTGGAACAAACCTTAGACCAGCTCCCTTCTCCCTGGAACAAACCTTAAACCAGCTCCCTTCTCATATCCCCCATACCACCCACCTGCCACCTCCCACTACCCGAAGCTAGAGGCCCTGGAGCCTGTCCTCCATACCACCCATCTCCCACAACCCCCAGCTAGAGGTCCTTTCTGTGGGCAGGAGACATCAAAGGGCCTGGGGAAGTGAAGGAAGCAGCAGGGAGGAGAACACATTCTCACATTACATCAATACTGAGTAAAGTCTCTGTGAGTCTGCAATGAGATGGAAATACGAAACAGGCTATAGGCTAACAGGCTAACAAGCTATATGCTAACAGGTTAACAGGATAACAGGCTATAGGCTAACAGGCTAACAGGATAACAGTCTATATGCTAACAGGATAACAGGCTATAGGATAACAGGCTATAGGCTAACAGGCTAACATGATAACAGGCTATAGGCTAACACACACACACACACACACACACCAGGACTTCACACACCGGCCTATGGCCGTAACAAAAAAGTGGAAAAGACAAATAATTTAAATGCCAAAGGTCAATTGTCGGGCAGAAGAATAGAAAAATCCCATTGCAAAATAATGTTTTTTAGCATGCCTATTCATTGTTGGAAATACCAGTCGGCGTAAATACATTTGACTGGTCCTGCTTATCAGTCTATAGGTTAATTAGCATCATTTAGTGGAATTTAATTGGCACGTGTGTATATTCGTTATGTATCTTATTTATCACACGCTCACGACATACAGACACAGAGGCTTTGAGCAGAAAATCTGTCAGACAGCACGGGAGCTGCTGCTACAGCATCTCAAACAGCAAATGCACAGGCTTCACCAGCACATCTCACACCACTTTGCAATGAGCTGTAGGCAGTATGCATTTTGAAAACATATACTTAATTGTTGGAAACCTGAACATTTACTACATATTATGAGGTTAAGACTCATATTATGACTTGCTTCAGAGTATCCTAGCCAAAATCAGACCATATCCGTGGAGACATTTATTTTATATAAACTTTATTTCATTGTCCAGTATCCAAAGGCACAATCTGAGTCATATTAGCAACCCATGCTAGTTGATGCAGCTTAGAGCGCCCCCCTTTCTACATTTATAACTGATAATTTAATCTCTTTCACAACAGTGTTTTCCAGCTAATTGCAGTAAGGAACGAACATTCGCTGCACCTACAATGTGAAGAAATAATAGTTGATCAACATTTTAAGCCAAACGTTCTGATCTATTTGGGGCGGCAAGTAGCCTAGTGGTTAGAACGTTGGGTCAATAACCCAAAGATTGCTGGATTGAATCCCTGAGCTGACAAGGTAAAAGTCTGTCGTTCTGCTCCTGAACAAGGCAGTTAACCCACTGTTCCCCGGTAGGCTGTCATTGTAAATAAGAATTTGATCTTAACTGACTCGACAAGCTGAACAATAGAATAGGTCAACCTCTCTACTATGGGGATTGTAGATTGACATGGGCTAGTGCTTTTGCTGTTCGTTCCTCATCTTTTTGGTTGAGGAAAAGAAAATGTGGACTGTTATTCTAACGTCTTCAAAATGAAAATGATGCCGGTCAACTGTCCGGCGCCAACGGAAAACATGGCACACACACACACACGCACGCACGCACGCACACACACACACACACACACACCCACGCACGCACGCACGCACGCACGCACGCACGCACGCACGAACACACACATGCACGCACGCACGCACACACACACACACACACACACATACATACACACACACGCACACACACACGCACGCACGCACGAACACACACACACGCACACACACACACACACACACGCACACACACACACACACACACACTGACCAGGATGGTGGTAACTATGTAGGTCCTGTTCTGTAGGCCGTAGCTGCTGTCATTGCTTCCTCTCATAAAGGTGGCTGTGCTCACATACTTCTCGTCCTCGTTCCAGTAACCCACCTGATACACATGCAAGATAAACAGACAAGTGATAAAACTGACGGGCCATGAAGGAAACCTTGATTTGATCTGATACTGTACTGTACTGATATAATATGAGACTGCAATGAAACACTACTGGACATGAGTCCTCACACTTGACATCAAATAAGATCCTATAAGGTCCCATTAGATCCCATTAGATCCTATACGATTCTATAAGATCCTACAGATTTCATGACCCACCTTCTTAGGTCCAGAGGGGGCTAGCTCCATGACACTGACCGTGAAGTTGGTCCTGCGTCCTTTCTCATTGAACTGGATATGACCTGTCAGGCCATGGATACGCACCTAACACACGGGGAGGGACAGAATCAATAGAGCATCGATACCACAGAGACAGGAAGCAGTTACCATCTAGGTCTTTAGGTGTAGGACCCATAATAAAGTAGTCTTCTATTAGCCTCGTTGACAGGAAACATCATCTGGAGTTCTGTTTCTTCAACAGCCTTGTCTGGATGTTCATTGGAGCATGTGTGTCTGTGTGTTATGTGTGTGTATTTTGTTGTTTGTGCGTGTGTGCGTGTGTGTGTGTGTGCGTGTGTGTGTGTGTGTGTGTGTGTGTGTGTGTGTGTGTGTGTGTGTGTGTGTGTGTGTGTGTGTGTGTGTGTGTGTGTGTGTGTGTGTGTGTGTGTGCGTGTGTGTACACTGATTGTACAACACATTAGGTAAACCTTCTCTTGCCATTACAGACTGACCAGGTGGATCCAGGTGAAAGCTATGGTCCCTTGTTGATGTCACCTGTTAAATTCACTTCAATCAGTGTAAATGAAGGGGAGGAGACAGGTTAAAGAAGGGTTTTTAAGCCTTGATAAATTGAGACATGGATTGTGTTTGTGTCAGCCTCTGAATGGACAAAACAAAATATTTAAGTGCCTTTGAATGGGGTATGGTAGTAGGTGCCAGGCACATCGGTTTGTGTCAAGAACTGCAAAGCTGCTGGGTTTCTCACGCTTAATAGTTTCCTGTGTGTATCAAGAATGGTCTACCACCCAAAGGACATCCAGTCAACTAAAGGAAGCATTGGAGTCAACACGAGCCAGCATCCCTGTGGAAAGCTTTCAACACCTTGTCGAGCCCCCAATGAATTTAAGTTTATGTGTAGTGTGTGTTCAGTGCAGCATGTTAGTGTTGGCAGAATGATGGGTTTAATTGAGCGAGCGGAACATCAAACTCCTCTCTGCCCTCAGGCAGATGTCTGCATTCACTCGGACCAGATGACAGCTAGACATAGCCGCGGAGACACTGTGTGTGTGTGCCTGTGTGTCCGTGCGCGCGCGCGTGTGTGTGTGTGTGCGTGTGTCCGAGTGTGTGTGTGTTCAGGCAGGTGGATGAATGTGTGTGCGCACAAGAGGGTGTGCAGGTGTGTTTGTGTGTCCGTGTCTGTATGTGTATGTGTGTGTGTTTGTGTGTGTGTGTCCGTGTGTGTGCATCACTAAGACTACAGTTCCACAGAGCTACACCAGAGAGACCCGTGTGACACTCAGAGAGGATCTGTCTGTTAAAAAGCTTAAGTCAACGGCCCAACTGAAATATACAATAACATCTAAATGACTACATCCAATTAGTAGCATCGTCAGTATCAGAAACCAGCCCCCTACTGCTTGCAGATATTGATCATCAATCCAGTTCACAGCACAGTCGGCTGCAGACACGTCTAGGGCAATTACTAATAATCACATAGCAACATTTATTTATTCAGGTTGTCTGAAAACCTATTGAGCCATCTCTTTTCTGTTTCTCTCTCTCTCTAAGGTCATTTCGTTTTGACCAATTTGACTTCAGATTCTGGGCATGGTTGCATAATACATCTTAAGTGAATTTCCCCTCATCTTTTCTCTAAAAGTTTCCTTTAACGCATCCTTAACTTTAAGTCAGTTGCACGTTGACTCTGTACCAGTACCCCCTCCCTGTATATAGCCTCCTCACGTTGACTCTGTACCAGTACCCCCTCCCTGTATATAGCCTCCACATTGACTCTGTACCAGTACCCCCTCCCTGTATATAGCCTCCTCACGTTGACTCTGTACCAGTACCCCCTCCCTGTATATAGCCTCCTCACGTTGACTCTGTACCGGTATCCCCTCCCTGTGTATAGCCTCCTCACGTTGACTCTGTACCGGTACCCCCTCCCTGTATATAGCCTCCTCACGTTGACTCTGTACCAGTACCCCCTCCCTGTATATAGCCTCCTCACGTTGACTCTGTACCAGTACCCCCTCCCTGTATATAGCCTCCTCACGTTGACTCTGTACCAGTACCCCTCCCTGTATATAGCCTCCTCACATTGACTCTGTACCAGTACCCCCTCCCTGTATATAGCCTCCACATTGACTCTGTACCAGTACCCCCTCCCTGTATATAGCCTCCACATTGACTCTGTACCAGTACCCCCTCCCTGTATATAGCCTCCACATTGACTCTGTACCAGTACCCCTCCCTGTATATAGCCTCCTCACGTTGACTCTGTACCAGTACCCCCTCCCTGTATATAGCCTCCTCACGTTGACTCTGTACCAGTACCCCCTCCCTGTATATAGCCTCCTCACGTTGACTCTGTACCAGTACCCCCTCCCTGTATATAGCCTCCTCACGTTGACTCTGTACCAGTACCCCCTCCCTGTATATAGCCTCCTCACGTTGACTCTGTACCAGTACCCCCTCCCTGTATATAGCCTCCTCACGTTGACTCTGTACCAGTACCCCCTCCCTGTATATAGCCTCCTCACGTTGACTCTGTACCAGTACCCCCTCCCTGTATATAGCCTCCTCACGTTGACTCTGTACCAGTACCCCCTCCCTGTATATAGCCTCCTCACGTTGACTCTGTACCAGTACCCCCTCTCCCTGTATATAGCCTCCTCACGTTGACTCTGTACCAGTACCCCTCCCTGTATATAGCCTCCTCACGTTGACTCTGTACCAGTACCCCCTCCCTGTATATAGCCTCCTCACGTTGACTCTGTACCAGTACCCCTCCCTGTATATAGCCTCCTCACGTTGACTCTGTACCAGTACCCCCTCCCTGTATATAGCCTCCTCACGTTGACTCTGTACCAGTACCCCTCCCTGTATATAGCCTCCTCACGTTGACTCTGTACCAGTACCCCTCCCTGTATATAGCCTCCTCACGTTGACTCTGTACCAGTACCCCCTCCCTGTATATAGCCTCCTCACGTTGACTCTGTACCAGTACCCCCTCCCTGTATATAGCCTCCTCACGTTGACTCTGTACCAGTACCCCCTCCCTGTATATAGCCTCCTCACGTTGACTCTGTACCAGTACCCCCTCCCTGTATATAGCCTCCTCACGTTGACTCTGTACCAGTACCCCCTCCCTGTATATAGCCTCCTCACGTTGACTCTGTACCAGTACCCCCTCCCTGTATATAGCCTCCTCACGTTGACTCTGTACCAGTACCCCCTCTCCCTGTATATAGCCTCCTCACGTTGACTCTGTACCAGTACCCCCTCCCTGTATATAGCCTCCTCACGTTGACTCTGTACCAGTACCCCCTCCCTGTATATAGCCTCCTCACATTGACTCTGTACCAGCACCCCCTCCCTGTGTATAGCCTCCTCACGTTGACTCTGTACCAGTACCCCCTCCCTGTATATAGCCTCCTCACGTTGACTCTGTACCAGTACCCCTCCCTGTATATAGCCTCCTCACGTTGACTCTGTACCAGTACCCCCTCCCTGTATATAGCCTCCTCACGTTGACTCTGTACCAGTACCCCCTCCCTGTGTATAGCCTCCTCACGTTGACTCTGTACCAGCACCCCCTCCCTGTATATAGCCTCCTCACGTTGACTCTGTACCAGTACCCCTCCCTGTATATAGCCTCCTCACGTTGACTCTGTACCAGTACCCCTCCCTGTATATAGCCTCCTCACGTTGACTCTGTACCAGTACCCCTCCCTGTATATAGCCTCCTCACGTTGACTCTGTACCAGTACCCCCTCCCTGTATATAGCCTCCTCACGTTGACTCTGTACCAGTACCCCTCCCTGTATATAGCCTCCTCACGTTGACTCTGTACCAGTACCCCCTCCCTGTATATAGCCTCCTCACGTTGACTCTGTACCAGTACCCCCTCCCTGTGTATAGCCTCCTCACGTTGACTCTGTACCAGCACCCCCTC